>NC_058085.1:347364683-347664683 GCF_014858855.1 Bufo gargarizans | reverse complement strand
GCAGCCCTGCCGCGTGCCCTTTTCCAGAGTGATTGGCTTGGATAAAAAGCCCGGCACACTCACTCGTGCCTGGGGGTTATCATAGAGCGCCCTCAGGAAATTTCTGAGCGACCTGTGATGTTAACCCTGTCCAGCACCATGTCTAACCATTGCCAATTGACATTGTCAAATGCCTTCTCGGCATCCACTGCCAACAACGCTGGAGAAGGACCGCTTTTAGACTCTTTATATCCGCTCAGGGCTGCCAACACCTTGCGTATATTAGTCACCGCAGATCTCCCTTTCATGAACCCTACCTGATGCGAACCAATTAAACTAGGCACACAATCAGCCAATCTATTGGCCAAGATTTTCGACAGGATCTTCACGTCCTGGTTTATCAGGGAGATCGGCCTGTATGCGCTGGGCTGCATCAAATCCCTTCCCGGCTTAGGGAGGATCTTTATGTAAGCCGTCTTGCCTGAGTCAGGAAGATCTCCCCCAGCCATAACGCTATTGAATATACCACTCAACGTCGGGGATAGTTCTGGGATCAAGGTCTTATAGAATTCCGCAGGGAATCCATCCGGGCCCGGAGCTTTGCCATTCGACAGGGATTTGATTGTCGACCCTAGTTCCTCGTCACTGACATCTCGGCTCAACGATTCCAGCATTTCGGTGGACAGGCGTGGCAGGTCTACCATGTCTAAGAGGTTTCTAGCTTCCTGGGGTCTGGGGGGATCACTCGCATACAACGCTTGGAAGTAGTCGCCCAATACTTCCACAATATCTTTCAGCTGGGAGCATAACTTTCCCAATTTATCTTTAAGGGGATGTAAGGTCGTCTGTGTAACGTATGAACGAGTTAAATTTGCTAACAGCCGCCCCGCCTTGTTGCCCACCCGAAAGAACTTAGCCCTCTGATAATCCCCAAACCACTTTTCCTGCCTTTCCTGACAGCAGTCAAAACTGTGCTTGGCTGTAACCCATAGGACTTTATTGGGGGTTGTGGGATTTTGTAGGAATTCAGTGTATGTCTCCCGCACCTTCTGGGTGGCCTCCTCAAATTTTCTCCTGGCTTCCCTCTTTTTCCCTATCGAATATGACATTATTCGGCCCCTGAGCACCGCTTTGGCCGCATCCCAGAATAGATTCTGGTTCGACGCCTGATCCGCGTTGTCCTGTGAGTATTCCCACCACCACCCTTTTAGCTTATCTGTAAAATCCCTATCCTTGGCTAAGTGCAGGGGCATTCTCCATATAAAATCCTGACCTCTAGGAACTGTATCCACGATTTCCATAACCACTGGAGCATGGTCCGAGATTAATAAGTCAGATTTCCACCAATTTAACTCTGGACAGCATCCTCTGAGATGCCAAGAAATAGTCAATCCGGGACCATGACCCCTGGGCATGGGAATAATGGGTATATTCGCGATCCACTGGATGACGGTAACGCCAGGCATCATACAGGCCCGTTTTCTGTATCAGAGGGAGTAACGTCTGGGCCCTATACTGCCGAGTATTATTTTCGAGGTACCACGCTTCCTGTCCTCCTGTTCGTTATGCACCCTATTAAAGTCTCCTGCCACTAATAGCATCTGTGAGTCCTCGCCTAAGATTTCTTGCTCCAAGGACTTGTAAAAGTCCATCTGGGAGGCGTTGGGCGCATAGACATTGTGCAGGACTATCTGCCCCACCGGAGAGTCTAAGCTCACTCGCATCCATCGACCCTGCTTGTCAGTAGATACAGAGGAAATCTCGTAGCGCAGGCGTCTATGGAACAGGATCATGATGCCTGACTTCCTGCCCATTGAGGATGAACCTACCACTTGCCCCACCCACATCTTTTGCATCCTACAAAAATCTGCCTCTTCCAGATGAGTCTCCTGCAGGAACGCCACATCTATTTTGAGTTTTTTAAGGTGGCGTAGCACAGCCATACGTTTGGCAGGGGACCTTAGGCCCTTAACGTTCCACGTGGCCACTCTCATTGATGATACTCTGTGCTTACGCTCTCCGCAGGAGAATCCACCAGGAACCAGCTAAACCGACATTTCACATATTGGCACTTAGGTAGTAACAATCCTAATCCCTCTCGATCGGCGTTCACCCCCCCCCTCTCCCTCCCTCCCCTCCCTCCCATCCATGCCCCCCTACCCATCCCCACAACATTAACAAATCACTTATGGACTTCGCTTTTTTCGCGCATCCTACTGTGTAGCCGTTGTCGCTACCTATGCTAAACAGATTCATTAACTACCTATAATTCTACTCCGCCAGCCAGCCCTTAGTGTATGGCTTAAACATAGATTTCAACACATTAACATGAATGAACCAATAAGTCCAGTGTTATCTCACGTGACCCTCCAGGGCGACCTCAACAGATGCTGTCAGACCTCACGGATGTCCTTTTCAGTTAGGGTCCGGATCTTGACGATCCAAGTCTGCAGGTCTAGGCATCGATCTCCCCGATCTCTGGCTACCTCCTCTCCCCCTGACCTAGGAAACGGACCGCTGGGAGGACGTCAGTATGATATCTGAGAACAAGGGATCCGACTCCAATACCTCCGTTGCTTCCCCCGGTGAAAAGAAAGTATTCACCGTCCCGTCTTGGCGAAAGATCCTCAGGGTTGCAGGGTACAGCAAGGCAAACTTGACCTTGTTTCTAGCTAGAGCCGAACATACTTGCGAAAACTCCCTCCTGCGCTTCGCCACTTCTGCTGAGTAGTCGCTGAATAGGAGTATCTTGTTGCCCCTAATCGTTAAGGGCCGCACATTGCGACGGAACTTCGTCAGGATAGCGTCCTTGGCGGCATAGTTCAGGTACCTAACTATAGCAGCTCTCGGTCTTGCATTGTTGGATCGCGACCCCTGCAGGTAGCGGCGGTCCCAGGCGGTGTGCTCTCTCCACCGTACATGTGCCCCGCAGCCCCAGTGCTTGCGGGATTTCCACCTCGCAAATATCCGCCAGCTGGTTCGAAGGGATCGATTCTGGAAGGCCAATGATTCGCAGGTTATTCCTCCTAGATCGATTCTCCAAATCGTCCATTTTTTCTTTCAGATACTGATTATCACGCAGGAGGTCTCTGATATTGCTCTGAGCTTTTTCCAGCTCTTCCTCCACTATTACCACCCGCTGCTCCACATCAGCGATCTGAGTGGTATGCTGAGCCACCTCAGACTGTAGTTGTTGCAGGGCCGACGAGACCGTGGCTTCCAGGGAGGCCTTGATATCCGGCGCCAGGAGTTTAGCCACTTCTATGGCCATGGACTTGCAGGAGGCTGTCAGCTCATCTGCCGTGGTAAGCTCGCATTCCCCTTCTTCTCCCTCCGAGCCTGATGCCTCCGCACTTCTCTGCGTCAGTTGCGATGCCGAACGGGTAAGCCTGTGTCTCTTCTCAGCCACCGGCGCCATCTTGCCCCTCACTTTCAGGTCGTCACCCGGAGGAAGTGTTGCCCGTACTTCTTTCTGCGAACCGCCCCTGACAATGAACTTCTCCATCGATGCCCCCGACACTGTTAGGGGGTTCTGAGGGTACCTTTCGGTCCCGGTATGCGGCGGTTCACCCGTTAATCAGGCCGGCCGAACGGAGAGCAGCTTACTCGCGTCTCTCCATGCGCGCGCCGGAACCGGAAGTCTATGTAGCGCAATACTTTCAATGTGATGATAGTTATGAATGATGTGAAGAGCAGGGTATTTTTCTAAAATGAAATGTACATAAAAAAAACTATATAAATAAAATCAAATTGAAAAAAATCTTGCTATACAAACTAGCAGAAAAAGTGAAAGACAATGCGTATCTGGGGACGACTGACTGTTCAGCGTTTCTATAACAGGTTTAGATGGCAGAACAGATTTGCGCTCACAAGTACTCAGGGCACGAGAGGACTGCTGTCAGGTTAAGCCACGAGTCGCGGGATGAGCGGTCAGAACGTAATGTATACAGCTGGGGATTGAGCCGAAAACCTAAAACGCACGCAGCTCTGAAGTAATTTACTGTAAAAAGCCACACTATCACGGTGTATGACATCCATGCTATATAACGGCAGGGAAAGTGTGAGCATAATGCAGATGAGAGACCTCACATCCAAAAATTAAATCTGACTGTGCGGAAATTTGTGAAGATGTCAGAGTGACAAAGAAATCAATTAAGGATATAATAAGTTGTTTTGTTTTTTTCCCCTACAAATCATGCCATGCTGAGAGACCGTGACGTGGTGCATGATGGGCTCCGATATGTTCGTGACAGGAATATATTGGCAAAAGTCTCAGCTTTTAATATCTGCTTGTATGGCTAGCTAGTATAGTCAGTGGCATATCCGTTTGGTGCATTTTTTTCCTGTGATTTATATTATATTTTCATCCGCACAATGCTCCGTTTTGTGTAGGATGCATTTGTGGTGCATGTGGACCGCGCCGGCATCCTCCATTGTACGCATTTTTTGCTGGGGATGGTCGTTTGCTGCGGTCCACATGCGGTGGGGCTGCTCCCCCAATGAAAAACACGCTACAGTGTTAGGGGTTTGAGCAGTTCCCCCATATTTGGCACTATATTTCTGTGATTTTGTCCTACAAATCATGGCCCAGATGGACACAGTTACCTTTTCTTGCCAACACTGAACAGCTTCCGAAGCTTACTGGCTGTAAAACTCCTTTTACAACATTACATAATGGTAGACAATTGCGTGTATTGCAATTCCTTAAAGGGGTTCTTCACTTTCATTTAACTGATTATCTATCCTCTGGATAGATCATCAGCTTCTGATCGGCGGGGGTCCGACACCCGCCGATCAGCTGTTTGAGAAGGCAGCGGCGCTCCAGCAGCGCCGCTCCAGCAGCGCCTCGGCCTTCTCACTGTTTACCGCCGGGCCGCCCGCCCACTGACGTCACGACTTGTATCAACTAGAGTGGGCGCGGCTAAGCTCCATTCAAGTGAACAGAGCTTAGCCGCGCCCACTCTAGTTCATACAAGTCGTGACGTCAGTGGGCGGGCGGCCCGGCAGTAAACAGTGAGAAGGCCGAGGCGCTGCTGGAGCGCCGCTGCCTTCTCAAACAGCTGATCGGCGGGTGTCGGACCCCCGCCGATCAGAAGCTGATGATCTATCCAGAGGATAGATCATCAGTTAAATGAAAGTGAAGAACCCCTTTAATATAGAAATACTTTATTATAATTCTTAAAGGGGTTATCAGAGTTTTAAAAAAAATAATAAAAAATAAAAACAATTAGCATTGAAAGCATTAAAATATTAAGAAATATTTTACTCGCTGTCCGATCCTTCCTATTGATGTTTTTGGTTGCAGTGATGATGCGTGTGCATATACCACAAATCACTGTTGCAGCCAATTACGACCCTCAAGGCTATACAACAAGAGACTGCTGAGGCCGGGGACTGAAAACAAAGCCTGGTCGGGGGCATCGGGGAGGAAGCGTTTAAATAGAGGTTATTGGACCGGTGAGTGTAACTTTCAAGTTATTTTCATAGCTTTCCTGCCTTTTACAAAACAAGTACTGTGTTATTACTTACTCTAAAAAGGAGTTGGTCCATTTAGGGCAGGAATGCTCAACCTGCGGCGCTCCAGCTGTTGCAAAACTACAACTAGTTTTACACAGCTGGAGGGCCGCAGGTTGAGCATCCCTGATCTAGGACATGGATGGCGTATCGCTAGGATATGCCACGAATGTCAGATTCTATCCAGAGAACGGGGCGCCCGTGGTGAAGAAGAGGAAACCACGCATGCGCAGGGTGTTCTGCATTCATCAGTATGGGAGTCCCAAAAGCCAAGAGCACAGCTATTTTTGGAAGTCCCAGTAAACGGAGATCACGCCGCACCTGCAAGGCCACCACCTCTCCATTTTGCTGGGAAAAGCTGAGCCAGTGCTTGGCTATATTCGAAACTCATATAGCGATGAAGGTAGAGTGCAGCAGCTCTCAGTTCACATCAGAAGCACCGTTCTGGAGATAGGAGGTGGGACCTGCGCCTATATGACATTGATGGCATATACTAGCGATATGCCATCATTGTCCCAGATGGGAATACCCCTTTAAATGAACACTCCAGGCAGCAGAGATACATTAGGACGCTAAATGCACCGGTATTCAGGCTCAATCTGAGGCAAAAACTGGTGCACGTACATACCTTGTGCCCGATTTACGGCTCATACGCACGGTCATAGTTTTTCTGTGCAGATCCATTCACTTCAATGGGGCCGCAAAAGTTGCGGACAGCACACAGTGTGCAGTCCGCATCCGCACATTCGTTCTGCTGCCCCGCAAATAATATCAAACATGTCCTATTCTTGTCTGTTTTGCAGACAAGGACAGGACATTTCTACAGAAGTTGAAAAAAATAAATGGTGGCCTGCACTCAGCCGGATGCACAATTTGCGGACAGGGGGCATGGCGTAACAGAAAGAGCATGGCTTAAGATGCACCACACCGCGCCAACGTTTTGGTGCAAAAAATAAATAAAAGTGGTCTAAAATAAGCCAGCAAAGAGGCGACATAGTTAGATAAAAGTGACTAAAGATGCTCTAAATTTATTGCCCACCATGAGGCACTGGGATAACTCGAGCACGCTTCTGAGAGCTGCTTCTAAGATATCCAAATTTAAGATAGCATTCATAAAATGATTAATGTGCCCCATTGCGCCATGCCTGGTGCAGGGTCTGCGGGGGCGGTGCATGACACCAAAGACAGAAGTCCTTCTGCACCCCTTCAGGCAGCAGATATAACGTGCATCACTACTGTCTGGAATGTCCCTTTAATTTCTCTCTACTCCTTAAGTGTTCTTCGATGTATCGCTTGGTGCCTTCATTAATTCAGGCCATTAACGGCCCTGGGATTTAAGGCAATTTGCAAGGTACTGAAGTTAATATGCGGAGCCGGCCCTCATGCTACAGCACAAATCTGCTGACAAATCACTGATCAAAGCAGAGGGCCTGTCATCTTTTTCTGGTTCACGTAGGACGCCTTATGCTTCATATTCGCAATGTAATGTATAATAATCTTGCTGTACCTTACATTGCAGGGCTTTGCAACATGTGGCTCTTTGTGAAACTTTGGCTCCCAGAAGTTTTTTCCCACTGGCAAGTACAAAAGGGAAACTGTCAGTAGTTTCATGTTGCCTGAACCGCAGGCTGCATTAAATACCGCCAAGCTCCCCCGATTACAAAGCACTCCGAAAATAAGCCGAGGCTTATAAAGAAGAGCCAGGAACGGGGAGAAGTGTCCGCTGGGCAGCTCTCTTCTGCCTCCTCCCTGCCTGGCACTGCTTGAATGACTGGAAAAGGCCTGCCTTCTCTAACCATTTCCAAACCGCTGAACGACCTTACACGTCTGAACGTCCTTGCAGCAGTTGCAGATGCACAGAGACTGTGCAGGAGCGGGTTGCCAGTGACTGCCATGCTCCCCTTAGAGAAGGTACAGACAGTTTATTACTGTCCATGCCTTCCCTATCTTGTATAAGCGGGGCTGAATGAGCGACGTATATACACACTGGTATCTGTCGTGTGAACGGCAGGTACCTGCAGGAGCTGCAGCGAGGCTGTACCCACCGTAACTGGAGCTGTCAGCCCTAGTTACAGAGGAAATCGGCAATAAGAAAGAAAGAAAATATGCAGTACTGGTCAAAGGTCTGGACACCTTTTCATCCATGTTTTTTCTTTTCTATATTATAGATTCATATTGAAGACGATGTAAGAGACATGTATGGAATTAAGTATTACACACTAAAGTGTTAAACCAGTCGTCCCCTTTTTGCTTTGGAATTTTAGCAGAGTCAAAATTTGCGAATTTTTGGATCCAACTGCCATGTGTTTGTGGGACACAGAAAAGGTGAAAGGACTGTTTCTACTTATGGTCCCTGCTCTGCAGCTGGCACTGTTGAGGAGTTACTCAAAATTCAAGGCACACTTAAAGGGAGAGTTCACTACTCAGTTTCATTTTCCGTTCTTCTGATCGGTCACGAAAAAAAACTAAGGATCCTGTAAAGAAACAGATCCTGTGCATCAGATATGCCCATTTGGCATCCGTTGTAGTCATTTCCATCTGAGATCCATTATTTTAGATGAAAAAAAAAAAAGGTCCTGCATGCAGTACTCTTTTTTTTTGTTTCCATCTAAAAAACAGACCTTAGACGGAAATAGCTCAAACGGATGCCAAATGTGCTACAGGATCTGTTTTTTGTTTTACAGGATCCTGTACAAAAATGGATCCTGTGCATCAGAAGAACAGAAAATGAAACCGAGATGTGGACTCTCCCTAACCAGGATATCTACCACAGTATTCTGCAGCCACATCCATCCAATCTGGTTTTCTGGTTTGTGTTACAGTGGGATCCATCATTTCTTTTTCAATATGAAAGTGACCCCCCCGGGGCTATGTAAGGGCTCTCTGGCTAAGAAGGCGTGATGAAGTGCTGTGTCAGACGACATGGTCATTAAAACTACCCAATTTTAAACCGATTGAGATGATATGGGACAAGCTGGACCACAGAGTGAAGTAAAAGCAGCCAACAAGTGCTCAGCACCTTTGGGAACGCCTTCAAGACTGATGGAGAAACCATTCCAGGCGACGACCTCATGAAGCAGATTGAGAAAATGCCAAGAGCGTGTAAGCAGTCAAAGCAAAAGGGGGCAAGAGGGAAGACAGTAAAATATACAACATTCTGGTTTGAGAAACACTTTTGTTTACTACTAAATTCCATATGTTTTTTATAGTTTTCATGTCTTCAATATAAAGCCACAACATAGAAAAAATAAAAATAAGAAAAACCATGGAATGAAAAAAGGAGTCCAAACTGTGTAATATGCTAAAATGCCCTCCCAAAGGTTGTGCGTAATCAGCAGTAAATAGATTTTAAAAAAAAATATAAAAATAATGCAGATTCTCGCTCTGCCTCATATGACCGTAAACCACGTACTTTCTATAATCGCAATGACAGTAACTCAATAGGAGTCGAAATAAAAATGACATAAAATAAAGTTTCGGGTATTGCTTAAAAAAAGAAGCTTAGTTATTTTAATAACCAAAAAAAAAGGTCACAGCTTTTAAAGCCACACGTACTAATAATATAAATAGATACATAAAGTGTAAGAATGGGTTCCACTTTATGTATTACATATCAATATGATTGAGACAAATAGTCTCAGGTGAAAGGGGCGGCTTATATTACGGTATATTGAGAACATCTATTCTTAGGACTATGTTGTGCCATTCCTTTATTATTCCTGATAGACGTTATGAATGAATTGTCAGCAGCTTGCAGTAAAAAGGTACGGATGGGTGTTACCAGCTGGGAGCGTGTCCCTGCACAGTCAGACACCAGCAACACTGATAGGACAGAGTCAGACACATCCGCCACTGCCATCACCCAGCAGTACCTTTACTGCAGACTGCTGGACATTTATTTTTAAACTTCTAGCAGGAATAATAAAAGGAATGGCACAACACAGGGTCATGAGAATAGATACTTGGGAATTGTTATTACATGGGGGATGCAAGTAGTTACTAAAACTGAAATGTCAGGAGAGGGTACGGGTCCTCTTTAAGACATACGGACAGGGGCTGACTAGATGGACACTGGTAGATATCAGATCAGGAGAAAACTTTTTAAAAAGAGAAGAAAAAACAAACAAACACGAAGGTCGCTCAGTTCGATCCTACCTTCTCTGGCTATACCTCATTTGCAAATATATACATTACACTTTTTTTTTAATAACATGAAGGAAAACAGTTGCTCCACGTGTTATAAGATACAGTAAAAGGCTTCTGTGTACATGAGCAAAAAAATAAATAAATAAAAATCACAAAATTAAACAGAATAAGATGTGTGGCTCTCCTCCAAAGAACCTATGGTACTTACCAGCAAGGTGCCTGGCCCTCTGGATCAAGAGGTCGGTGCCGTCATCCTGCCACAGAAAAACAAAACAAAAAACATGACTAAGTTATTAGGGTACATTACAGCACGGTGGCTCAGTGGTTAGCACCGGTGCCTCGCAGGGCTGGGTTACTAGGTTTGAATCCGAGTAAGGACAACATCTGCATGGAGTTTGTATGTTCTCCCCGTGTTTGCGTAGGTTTCCACCAGGTGCTGTTTTGTTCCGCCAAATTACAGAATGCACACGGACGTCATTCGTATTTTTTGCGGATCAAATTTTTGCAGACCGCAAAATACATACGGTCGTGTGCATGAGCTCTAATGAAATTGCCAAAATTTCACTATTTTGTTATCTTCACTCAATGACGTTAATAAGGATCGTACAAATGAACCACAATCAGAACCACCAAGAGCTAGCTATGGCACTTATTTTTGGTAAAGCTTAAAAGGGTTTCCCCCTTTAAGACAACTTATCCCCTATCCAAATGATGGGGGATGTGTCTGACTGACGGGGGGGGGTCGATCATGAGATTAGGGGCCTGTGCTAACCTGTAATGCAGCGACGGTCAGGCATGCATGCTGCACTTGTGCTCGGCTATCTCGGGCAGCCCCATATTGCAGAATGGCAGAAAACGGGCCCCTGAGGTCAGACCCAAAGTGTTTTGAAAAAAAAAAAAATATAATAATAATAATAATAATAATAATAATAATAATAATAATAATAATAATCCCCTTTTCACCTAAAAAAAACCTTAAAAAACAAAACAAAAACGGGAATGGTACCCCTATGTCTGTAATGACTTATGTCTGTAATGACCCATATCAATGATCACAGTATTTCTCCAACATGTCACCAGTGAGACTAGTAGATGGCACTTCAGAAAACAGCAACCAAGGACTAGCTCGCCTAAATCCCATAGCTGTGCATGCGCAGTGTGTGCTTTACGTTCACTTCGGGGTTCCGTTCTTACAACAGAAGAAGACCTCAGAGGTGGAACCCGCACCTTTCAGACACTTATGGAATAGCTTAGTGACATGTTATAAATGTCTCACGTGGGAATACCCTTTTAAAAGGGGTTGCCCGATCTGGACAGTGTATGCCATCAACGTCAAATAGGTGCAGGCCCCCCCCTCTGTGACCCACAACTGTGTAAAAAATGGGGTTCCACCATTGCAAAGGGAGGATCCACGCACGAGTGGCTTTCTCCATTCACTGCTATAAGACTAGAAAATAGGCTCGAAAGCGGGCGCTGCTATTTTAGGAAGTCCCCTTCATTAGGCTCGGTGGTGATTATTTTAATGTATGGGTCAATACAGACATGGCAGTGCAAATTTTTTTATCTTTATTTTTGAAAGGTCCTTTTATGTCTGTCAGTGTCCAACAGACTATCAGGCCCAGGGCTGCAAAAGCAAACCATTAGTAGGGTGATGAAGTTAACGAGGGACCCCACCACTTAGAGGCAGCTGACCATAGCTTCTAAGGGGTTTAATTGCCATGGTCAGCGTCAGAGCAGGGTGCCAGCTGTATAATAAAGTGGTCACCCGCCAATGATGGATGGGCACAGCTCTTGAACCTGTGTCATCACTGCACTGCAATAGTATGGCAGCTTACACTAACCAGCTGCTTGCTGTGATCTACTATTACACCTCAGGGCAGTATGCAGAAAGCTCCTTAGCTCCCTCTAGTGGTGTCTACAGGCTGTCAAAATGTTAGCATTCAGAGGGGATTTGGAGATCCGATATGATAGATATACACATTGGGACCAGAATATTCTAAAGAGTGCTATAAGGAACAGCATCAAGAGGACATCATAGTACAACGTTTTCCATGGTGCTGAATGTCCCGGCCTCATCGCTCAGGACTTTAGGCTTACCTCTTGTACCTTCTCCTCATTCTCTTTGTTAGCACTGTGCTTCTTGTCAAGTTTATTCCTGCTCTTTGGTCTTATGTGACTGGCAGCGTTGGCAACAAACGCGCTGTTCACATCCCACTCTGGCTCCTGCCCAAGAAATTTTTTAAAATTAAATACATTTTAGTCCCACTATTCCTTTGTAAAAAAAAATTCTGACATTGGGCAAGAGGGAACCCGTCAAACCAGCTCCCAGGTGTACAACGCCTTGCTGAAGAGCAGGGCCTTGGATGTAGCAATACAGCGACTGAACAGCGCGGTGCATGCGTAATTCTGTAAACAGGCTTGAGTGCAGAATGGCAGAGCTGTGCGGAGTCACTCACCAACAAAGGGGTCATTATAATCACTGACACTGCGCTATTCAGTAACAATAACGTGGAGAGCGCGTCCCAGGAGAAGAAAAAAATGCAGACAAGAGGCTCTGAGGGAGCAAAAAGTGAATTAAAGGTAAGGTCGACCTTTTCAATCAATTTGTTCCATTGCAGCAAAATTGAAAAATAACTTTTCAATAATGTTGATTAGAAAAAAATCTCAACCATTTTGTATTTACTAGAACTATGCATCTCCATGGTAACAGACTACAAACAAACTGTGTAGTCTGATCCTGCAGTCATACTTCCATCTGTCCCCTTCTTTCTATAGGTTTGTATGAATTGGTGGAAAGGAGTATAATTCTCGGGTTCGTTACCATAGAAAAATGCAGGTCTGCAAAGAAGCTGCAGTCACATATCGATAGGAGTCCAAACCTTAACGGAGGGCACTCAGGGATGCCTCTCTTCCTTTCAAGATGCTGTAGGAAAGTCTAAGACACATCCCGTCCCCTCCACTTCCAGGCGCTGGTCCTCCTGGGAGGTAGGGGAGGGGGAAGAGGGGTGTCTTAGACTTTCCTACAGCGCTCTGCCTGGGGAAGTCCGAGACCGTGGCCTCCATCTTAAAAGGAATCAGACGGGGGACCGCAACAGAGGCCCCATAGGCAGAACTAAGTACACAAGCCATGTCATGTATAGTCAAATTTTAGTTTTGGACTGGAGGGTCAATTAATCAAATTAATCAATTTTCTGTGATTTACATAATTATATTTTCATCCGCACAATGCTCCGTTTTTGTGTAGGATGCCTTTGTGGTGCATGTGGACCGCGCCGGCATCCTCCATTGTACGCATTTTTTTGATGGAGATGGTCGTTTTCTGCTGTCCACATGCGGTGGGACTGCTCCCCCAATGAGAAACACGCTACAGTGTTTGGGATTGAGCAGTTCCCCCATATTTGCCACAATATTTCTGTTATTTTGAGGGTCAATTAACACTACTGGCAAGGTTGCTTCACCTGCAACGGTACAAACATTGTTGCAAAAGTGGAAAATTCCTGCAAGTAAATATTAGGGAATTGCTCTACAAGAAACCGCTTATCTGAGAGGTATCGGCAGAATACAGATGCCTTTTACAGCCTGTCTTCTGTGAACAGAGGCGGTTATTGATTACTATTCGTACAGGGGGAACACACCAGTAAGTAGCTCATAATGCGACTCCTTTGTCTGTTATACGGTGCACAGCTTATCCTTACTTGCAAAAGCAATTCCAACTAGTTCCCGCAAGATCTGACACGGATTTGTAATACTGCAGCAATTGTAACAGATGACAAATAAAAGCCGCCTCTGGGTATTGGCCATGAAACATTTTACAGATCAGTCATAATTATACCAATTAGCAAAAACTACACCGGGTCTTTGAAGAGATACTGTATATACTGAGTCATAACATCTAAGGAACAACATGGCAGAACCAGGAAATCCTATCTGTGCAGGGTGAAGGCTACTCGCATATACAGGATTATGGGTGGGATTTCTTAATTGCACACATTTATGGTATAATAGCAGGATATTTATATATAGAATTAAATAAGACTGGTCACCTTTACTGACAATTCTGAAGCATCTATTATGAATCTATGTTGTACCATTCCTCTGTTATTCCTACTAGAAATTCAGGTTACATCCTGTATTATACTCCAGAGCTGCACTCACTATTCTGCTGGTGGAGTCACTGTGTACATACATTACTTATCTTGTACTGATCCCGAGTTACATCTTGTATTATACTCCAGAGCTGCGCTCACTATTCTGCTGGTGGATTACTGTGTACATACATTACATTACTTATCCTGTACTGATCCTGAGTTACATCTTGTATTATACTCCAGAGCTGCACTCACTATTCTGCTGGTGCAGTCACTGTGTACATACATTACATTACTTATCCTGTACTGATCCTGAGTTACATCCTGTATTATACTCCAGAGCTGCACTCACTATTCTGCTGGTGGAGTCAGTGTGTACAAACATTACATTACTTATCCTGTACTGATCCTGAGTTACATCCTGTATTATACTCCAGAGCTGCACTCACTATTCTGCTGGTGGAGTCACTGCGTACATACATTACTTATCCTGTACTGATCCTGAGTTACATCCTGTATTATACTCCAGAGCTGCACTCACTATTCTGCTGGTGCAGTCACTGTGTACATATATTACATTACTTATCCTGTACTGATCCTGAGTTACATCCTGTATTATACTCCAGAGCTGCACTCACTATTCTGCTGGTGCAGTCACTGTGTACATACAATACTTGACTTATCCTGTACATCTCAGAATGCAAATCTCTGTGAAGACCTTGAACAAACAAGGCATGCTGGAAGATTTTAGCTCTGAAGGCTGCAGAATCGTGAATGCAGCTCTGTACTGTAATACAGGCTATAACGCAAACAAGATGTTTTTTGCAGTCTTTTGTCTATACAGGGCTTTTACATAGAACCAACACAACAGGCAGTCAAAATACCTGCTCATTTTCTTCTAGATGTTTTTTCTTCTCAAGCTTTTTCCGTTCCCGCTGCCTCTGTGGAGAGAGTGAAATTTAAAGGGCTTCTGTCACCCCATTAAACCGTTTTTTTTTTTTTTCTTTACTAATAATCCCTACACTGCGATCTCATCATACATAAGCTAATTAATGATTTTCGTTCAGTAGAATTTGTTAAAAATCGATTTTTGAAATATGTAAATTACCTTGCTACCAGCAAGTAGGGCGGCTACTTGCTGGTAGCAGCCGCGTCCTCCGATGGTAATGACGCCCCCTCTGCTTGTTGATTGACAGATCCCGTCCGCTGGCCCTGCCTGTTTTGATTCAATATCTGGCGCCTGCGCCGCGGCCGTACCTCTCTTCAATCTGCGTAGGCGCACTGAGAGGCGGCCACTCGCTCGGCCGCTCCATCCTCAATGCGCCTGCGCCGATGACGTCACATCTACACCCGGCGCAGGCTCATTGAGGATGGAGCGGCCGCCTCTCAGTGCGCCTGCGCAGATTGAAGAGAGGTACGGCCGCGGCGCAGGCGCCAGATATTGAATCAAAACAGGCAGGGCCAGCGGACGGGATCTGTCAATCAACAAGCAGAGGGGGCGTCATTACCATCGGAGGACGCGGCTGCTACCAGCAAGTAGCCGCCCTACTTGCTGGTAGCAAGGTAAGTTACATATTTCAAAAATCGATTTTTAACAAATTCTACTGAACGAAAATCATTAATTAGCTTATGTATGATGAGATCGCAGTGTAGGGATTATTAGTAAAGAAAAAAAAAAAAAAACGGTTTAATGGGGTGACAGAAGCCCTTTAAAGGGATTCTTTACACCTAAAATAACAGATTCAGAGTTTCTTTCAGTCTCTGGAGAACGTAACTTGCAGAATTAGGTGGCTATACCATATGTATGACCCCTTGTAGGAGCAATGGAAGATTTTCCATGGTTAAGGAGGTTATCCCTCTTCAGCAAGTGGCATTTATCATGTAGAGAAAGCTAATACAAGGCACTTACTACATCCCAATACCGATCTCCTACTACAAATTTCTGCAACCCCTTAAACCTGAAAACCATTCCCCTGACCCCTGCTTCCTCTTGCAGGAGCACTATGGAATGCTCGCTCTGTCTGTATCAAACTCTCCTACATTCATGACCTTTTCATCTCTTGAAAAATTTTCTTTCTGGGTCTCACAGAAACATGGCTGACACCCTCTAACATCTCCTCCCCTGCTGCACTCTCATATAGCGGATTTCATTTCACTCACACCCCCGACACGGCTGCAAACATGGTCTTCTCCTATAAGACATCTGCTCTTACAGCCGAAATCTCCACTGCCACCCTCCATTACGCTCACTTCATTTGAAGTACACTCTGTTTGCATCTACTCCCCTCCAACCTCCAAGTAGCTGTCATTTACCGCCCCCAGGCCCAGCCACCATCTTTCTTGACCACTTAAACACCTGGCTCCTACACCTTCTCTCTGCAGACATCCCCACTATCATCATGGGTGACTTCAACATCTCTATTGACACCTGCCACTCAGCCTCCTCTAAACGCCTATCACTCTCTTCCTCCTTCGGCCTATCACAGTGGTCTTCAGCTCCCACCCACAGAGATAGTCACACTCTAGATCTGATCTTTACCTGCCTCTGCTCCTTATCTAACCTTTCCAATTCACCTCTCCCCCCATCTGACCACAACCTACCCACCTTCCCTTTACTGATCTCTTCTGCTGCTCCCCCGGTCCACACACTAACACAACCCCGCAGGAACCTTAAACATCTTGAATTTCACTTGCTTTCTGGCTCTTCTGACACGCTCTACCATTTTCTCCCTCCAGGATGCAGATGCCACCACCCTTTACAACACCACAATAAATACAGTTCTGGACTCTGCTGCCCCCCTCACATACAACAAAACCTGAAAAAAAATCAACATTGGATGTCACTGTATCGGGGATAACCGGATACTGCCGTTCACCATCAGACCCTATTGATTATAATGGTATCTGGTGGGGAACCGGCCAGTTTCTGGCAGTCATACCGGGTTTTGGCCAGCTGCTGCATGCACCAGTTTTTGTCTGGCCAAAACCCAGCTTTCATTCTGAAAAATGCCCAAATCCCATTATAGTCAATGGGGTCCGGCGTTGAATGGCAGTATACAGCTATGCTGGGTGCGGTGAAATCCGGTAGTCTATTCCTTTGACGGAACAGACTACTGAATTAGGTAGCGCAGATGTGACTGTACCCTTAGGGAATTCTGAGTTATTCAGGATTCCTCAGCTCTTGGCCGGAGAACAGTTACAAAGAGTGTCTCCCCCTCTGGAGGACCTGCCCTGTCCTGTAATACAAAGACAATCTATTGATATGAATGGACATTGTGTAATGCTTCATTTCCCCTGCGGTGGCGCTGCATGGAAACTGAACACTTACTACCAGGTTTCCCCACGGATTAGTGTTGATCGCTGGGGATCCCTGCAAAAGAACTCTTCTTTTAAGAGTTAATAGGATAAATCTGACTGGTGAGGTTTGCTTATTGGTTATTGATAAGGATTTTATGATTATTGCCGTTGATGTAACTAAAAAGCATCGATTCTAACAAAGGAAACCTGCTCCATCGCTCAGAATACATATCCTTCATACTTCACATTTTTTCATTGGACATAGTCCAGTGGAAACGCTGGATATTTTCCAAGGTTTTTCCACATTCCTTCCTTTGTTAAAATGTCTGTATAATAGACACATAATCCAGTGAGCACTGAAAGTAGGTCTAGCATTCCTGCCCCTCCCCCGGCCTCAATCACCCCCTTCTTACTGAAGCTCATGTGGGGATATTGCTTAATTATGTTCTCATAGCTGCATTTGTTGTGTTTATATTTAATAATTCAGCCCTTGCTGTAATTAGTAAAAGTAGAGTGGCAGTGTAAAGCATGGGGGATATAGCAGCAGCCTGTAATGATACTGGACTAAATCTGACTTCTATTAAATACCATGAAGCTACAATTGCTGATCACAGATGTCCCCTAATATAGCAGAGTGGGACTATCTAATGTATGCAATTTTAAACACCCCTGCCGATCAGCTGTTTGAGGAAGCCTCGAAACTCCTGTGAGTACCACGGCCTCCCTGCAGGTCACCAAGCACAGCGCCGTACATTGCATAGTGGCTGTGCTTGGTGTTGCAGCTCACCCCTATTCACTTGAATGGGATCGATTTGCGTCTAGGCCATGTGACCGATGTACGGTGATGTCACTGGCCTAAGAAGAAGCCTAAGTGCTCACAAAGCGCGGCAGCCTCTCCAAACTCCTGATCGGCAGGGCTGACGGTACTGGGTCCCCCACTGTTCAATATGGATGACCTGTTCTGAGGATAGGCCATCAATATCAAAGATCCAGATAACCCTGTTAATGGACAGCAGGACAGGCCTACCACCTAATGTGTATGGGGAACCACGGACTCGCTCTTGTCAGCAGATGTCGGTGTGCAGAAGAGCCCGGCATGTTGGTGAGCTCAGACGTGGCGAATTTGCTCTGAATTTGTGGTATGGATTCCGCTTTGCAAATCAGCAGCAGATTACAGCACAATATATTGCAACAGGGGGTTGAAGACGCCATCCACATGCACGGACGCTCACCATGTTGCAGAAAACCTCTCCAGACCATAGGAGTGAAATTGCCAATTCATCCACCGGAAGGTCCTCAGAACACTCAGCACGTAACACATGCAAATTTTGTCGTAGAAATCGCTGTAATTTGCAGTAAAATCCACAGCAGACAACCACGATTGGTAACCCGCCCTAATAGGTCCTGTAGGGTTGGACTACTTACCTTCTTCTTGGCTCTTCTCTTCTCTGCTTTTTGTCTGGACTGACCATCCTCCAACAAGTCATCGTCAGAGTTGATTTCTTCTTCCTTCAAATGTAGGAATAATAAAAACAGTAAATAACACGATCTTCAAGGTCTCCGCGGAGGACAGGGGTGTCCGGTCATTGGAAAAGCTGCAGGTTAAGCACAGTCAGTAGTAGGGGTCCAAAGTGTGAATGGACTGGGCCCCACGTTGTAGGGGTGTAAAAATTGACATAAGGTGGGCCAACAAAAGTACGCAGAGACCAGAAAAATAGACGGGGCAGCAAAACCACAGTGCAGTACAAAATATTGTCCCAGCAGAACCAAATACCACACAGTGCAGCACAAAATACCACCACCCTCTGGATGATGATACAGTTGAATTCAAGAGGGCACCTGCGGCCGCTGGCCAGAAACATAAGTACCTGATGCTCCTTGCATTAATTAATGCTGAGAGCATCGGATCTTTATGCCCCCAGCAGCCGTGAGGAGGGCTCGGGCGCCTGCGGCATTTTGTCTGGTCAAATACCGTACAAGGGATGGAACGGAAGACATCCTGATGCATAGTGAACGGATTGCTTTCCATTCAGAATGCATTAGGACAAAACTGATGCGTTTTTTTTCCAAGTATTGAGACCCTTTACCGGATTTTAATACCGGAAAAGAATAACGCTAGTGTGAAAGTACCCTTAGGCCTCTTTCACACTTGCGTTGTCCGGATCCGGCGTGTACTCCACTTGCCGGAATTACACGCCGGATCCGGAAAAACACAAGTGAACTGAAAGCATTTGAAGACGGATCCGTCTTCAAAATACGTTCAGTGCTACTATGGCACCCAGGACGCTATTAAAGTCCTGGTTGCCATAGTACGAGCGGGGAGCGGTATACTTACAGTCCGTGCGGCTCCCGGGGCGCTCCAGAATGACGTCAGAGCGCCCCATGCGCATGGATGACGTGCCATGCGATCACGTCATCCATGCGCGTGGGGCGCCCTGACGTCACTCTGGAGCGCCCCGGGAGCCGCACGGACGGTAAGTATACTGCTCCCCCACTACACTTTACCATGGCTGCCAGGACTTTAGCGTCCCGGCAGTCATGGTAACCATTCAGAAAAAGCTAAACGTCGGATGCGGCAATGCGCCGAAACGACGTTTAGCTTAAGGCCGGATCCGGATCAATGCCTTTCAATGGGCATTAATTCCGGATCCGGCCTTGCGGCAAGTGTTCAGGATTTTTGGCCGGAGCAAAAAGCGCAGCATGCTGCAGTATTTTCTCTGGCCAAAAAACGTTCCGGTCCTGAACTGAAGACATCCTGATGCATCCTGAACGGATTTCTCTCCATTCAGAATGCATTAGGATAAAACTGATCAGGATTCCTCCGGCATAGAGCCCCGACGACGGAACTCTATGCCGAAACAGAAGAACGCAGGTGTGAAAGAGCCCTTATATAGGCATTGTGCTGAGAACAGGGAGCTACACACATCTAATAAACAAAACAAAACGTGCAACAATGTATCATGACACGTTCCTATTAGGCTGCGTTCACATCAGCGTTCAGCCGTTCCGTTCTCCTGCTCCGTTATAGGAGCAGGAGAACGAAAAGGACAGATTCAGCACATAACTAAGCTCCCTACGGACCTCATAGACTATAATGGGGTCCGTTCGGTTCATAAATCTTCCTCTGAGCGGAAACCTAAGACGAACGTTGTGCATGTAGGCTCCGTTTGGCTCAGTTATGTGCCGAATCCGTTCTTTCCGTTCTCCTGCCCCTATAACGGAGCAGGAGAACGGAAAGGCTGAACGTTGATGTGAACTCAGCCTTACCAGCCGAACCCACTGAAACTCTCAGTACCTATACACTACGGACTGGGTTTACATCACAGGTAGCCGTGGTGGCTTAAAGGGATTGTCCAGTTTTAGGAGGAAACCTGACAACCTCACGGATTAGCCTGCAATAAAGAACTGATCAGTACTTACCCAGCAGATCCACCCGCCCGCCCCAGTTCTCTCTGCTGAGCTCTATTCACCCAGCTGCAGCCGTGATGTCACATTGACAACACATGATCGCTGGAGCCAATCGCTGGCCTCTTTGGTTCCCGTTTAATGCAAGTAAGTGATTGGCTGCAGCAGTCACATGTTGCTCATGTGACATCATCACTGCAGTTGGGTGAATGCAGCTCAGCCGGAAGAAACTGCGGTGCCAGCACTGATCAGTTCATTATTGCAGGCTAATCTCCGGGGTTGTACAGTTTCCTCCTGAAACTGGACAACCCCTTTGGGGTCCATTCACACGTCCGTATGTGTTTTGCAGATCTGCAAAACACGGACACTGGCCATGTGCGTTCCGCATTTTGCGGACCGCACATCGCCGGCACTCTCATAGAAAATGCCTTTTCTTTTCTTGCGGATAAGAATAGGACATGTTCTATTTTTTTGTGGAACGGAAGTGCGGATCCGCAAATGCAGATAGCACATTCTGGCCCCCGTTGAAAATGAATGGGTCGGCACCTGTTACGCAAAATTGCAGAATGGATGCGGACCCATTTTGCGGACGTGTGAATGGACCCTTAAGCTGGTCATACAGTGGGACCAGCTGACTATCTAATGTGTATGGGGACCTAACAACACATAAGAAATAAGGGCTGGTGGATCTGACCTGCCCAATCCTTTTATTTTTGGTGTCTGGCAGCCGATTACTCCCCTCTCTGCTTTCAGACCACATGTACACCTGGATGAGCCGAGTATGCATGTGTATGAAGGGGTCAGGTGAGAGATCTGACAGCCAACCTTCACCTCCACCCATCTAGAAGGCCACATTATAAGGGCCCTTGCACACGACCGTATGTCCTCGAGATATATGGTCCGTGAGTGGGCCATATGTCCCGGAGTGGCATTGATTGTGCGCACAGCATTATAGGTTACTGCGATACTGTGCACGTCGGGCCGCCCGCAGGACTATTGTCCCGCACCAATAGTCCCTCAGGCGGCCCGACATGTACAGTATCATTGTAATCTATGATGCTGTGCGCTCCATCAATGCCGCTCCGGGACATATGGCCCGCTCACGGACCGTATATCTCGGAGGGTATACGGTCGTGTGCAAGGGCCCTAAGGCAGAGCCCAGGATGGTGAGTAAAACGGTCACAAATGAGACCAAAAATAAGTCATTTGGCACCTACATTTTTATACTTAGGAATCAAGGTAATTCAAGCGACTCTTGTTTTTTGGGTCTTGAGCCCTCACGCACAAAGGGATTGTCCAAGATTAAGTGGTTCCTTCTTTCCCCTCCAGGTGTTCCATGGGTTGTGTCCGATACTGCAGCACACCTCCAGTTTAGTTATTGAGGATGCAGACAAAGGCAAATAATGTTTAAAGGGTCTGTCAGCAGTTTTACGTGGTCAAAACTGCTGACAGACTACCAATAAATAGCATGCAGATCGCTCCCTCTAGTGTTGGCTGCAGATAGCCATCGTGTGAATTATTTACATTAAAAAACAGGTTTTGAAGGGCGGACATTCCCTATAAGGCCTCATGCACATGACAGTTTTTTTTCACGGTCCGCAAAAACGGGGTCCGTGATCCGTGACCGTTTTTTCGTCCGTGGGTCTTCCTTGATTTTTGGAGGATCCACGGACATGAAAAAAAAGTTTTGGTGTCCGCCTGGCCGTGCGGAGCCAAACGGATCCGTCCTGAATTACAATGCAAGTCAATGGGGACGGATCCGTTTGACGTTGACACAATATGGTGCAATTGCAAACGGATCCGTCCCCATTGACTTTCAATGTAAAGTCTGGAGTCCCTTTACTTTCACACTTGCGTTCATATAATGCAGACGGTGGCTCCGTTCAGAACGGATCCGTCTGCATTATATTGTTAAAACATTTCTAAGTGTGAAAGTAGCCTCAGACGGATCCGTCCAGACTTTACATTGAAAGTCAATGGGGGACGGATCCGTTTGAAAATTGAGCCACAGTGTGTCATCTTCAAACGGATCCATCCCCATTGACTTACATTGTAAGTCTGGACAGATCCGCTTGCCTCCGCACGGCCAGGCGGACACCCGAACATAACTTGAAGCGTCCCCATCACCATGGGAACGCCTGTATGTTAGAATATACTGTCGGATATGAGCTACATTGTGAAACTCAGATCCGACAGTATATTCTAACACAGAGGCGTTCCCATGGTGATGGGGACGCTTCAGGTTAGAATATACTGAAAAACTGTGTACATGACTGCCCCCTGCTGCCTGGCAGGTGCTGCCAGGCAGCAGGGGGCAGACCCCCCCCCCCCCCCCCCCCTGTTTTTAACTCATTGGTGGCCAGTGCGGCCGCCCCCCCCTCCCTCCCCTGTAGTTAACTCATTGGTGTCCAGTGGGCCCCCCTCCCTCCCCTGTAATTAACTCATTGGTGTCCAGTGGGCCCCCCTCCTTCCCCTGTAATTAACTCATTGGTGTCCAGTGGGCCCCCCCTCCCTCCGCTGTAGATAACTCGTTGGTGGCCAGTGGGCCCTCTCCCCTCCCTCCCCCTCCTAATTAAAATCGCCCCCCCCTATCATTGGTGGCAGTGGAGACTACCGATCGGAGTCCTAGTGTAATCGCTGGGGCTCCGATCGGTAACCATGGCAACCGGGACGCTACTGCAGTCCCGGTTGCCATGGTTGCTTAGCAATTTGTAGAAGCTTCATACTTACCTGGAGCTGCGATGTCTGTGACCGGCCGGGAGCTCCTCCTACTGGTAAGTGACAGGTCTGTGCGGCGCATTGCCTATAGCACAGACCTGTCACTTACCAGTAGGAGGAGCTCCCGGCCGGTCACAGACATCGCTGCTCGCAGGTAAGTATGAAGCTTCTACAAATTGCTAAGTAACCATGGCAACCGGGACTGCAGTAGCGTCCCGGTTGCCATGGTTACCGATCGGAGCCCCAGCGATTACACTGGGACTCCGATCGGTACACTCCACTGCCACCAATGATAGGGGGGGCGATTTTAATTAGGAGGGGGATCGAGGGGAGAGGGCCCACTGGCCACCAATGAGTTAACTACAGGGGAGGGAGGGGGGCCCACTGGACACCAATGAGTTAACTACAGGGGGGGGTCTGCCCCCTGCTGCCTGGCAGCACCTGCCAGGCAGCAGGGGGCAGTCATGTACACAATTTTTCAGTATATTCTAACCTGAAGCGTCCCCATCACCATGGGAACGCCTCTGTGTTAGAATATACTGTCGGATCTGAGTTTTCACGAAGTGAAAACTCACCTCTGAAAAAGCTTTTATGCAGACGGATCTTCGGATCCGTCTGTATGAAAGCAACCTACGGCCACAGATCACGGACACTGATGCCAATCTTGTGTGCATCCGTGTTCTTTCACGGACCCATTGACTTGAATGGGTCCGTGAATCGTTGTCCGTCAAAAAAATAGGACAGGTCATATTTTTTTGACGGACAGGAAACATGGATCACGGTCTCGGCTTCAAAACGGTGCATTTTCTGATTTTTCCACGGACCCATTGAAAGTCAATGGGTCTGCGAAAAAAAATGGAAAACGGCACAACGGCCACGGATGCACACAACGGTCGTGTGCATGAGGCCTAAAGGGGTTGTTCAATGTTAGAAAAACATAGGCGCTACCAGCTGTGTCGGCAGTGGCATGCTGTGCAAAGGACACACTCCTTTGACAAGGGGATGGGTAACATCATAAATGTAAAGTAGGAATAACAGAGGAAGGGCAGAACTCTGTTATAAGAATAGATTGTCATTTCTTGGGGGAATGCAAGCAATTAAATCAGCTCTTTTAATCAAAGTGGCCACATTTTCCTAATCCTGGACAACCCCTTTAAGCCGTGTATGGCTTTATATTGGCCAAAATGAAGCAGAACACTGCAAAGTTAATTCTCACAACATCTAGTGCTCTCTGGAGTCTTCCTCCATGGTGGTCGACTCTACATCATTGTGACTCCATTATATACATATAAATAAGCATCATTTACATCTAAAATATAGCTATTTGGGAGGGGGGGGGATACTTTTCCCATAGCACTGTCACGGCCGGAGCACGGTGCCATACCTGCAGATTGAGGTCCTTTTTGTGCATTATCTCATTTCGGCAGCCATGGATACCTTCAGCAGTTTCAAAGTCCATCGCATTCTCTGATGTTTCAAGGTGATGCTTTATGGTGAGGAAAGAGGGGGGAAAAAATTAGTTTTAAGAACGCAGGAGCTGAACTCCTTACCTTCTTTATTATGGATCAGAAGCCTAATGAATAATGAACTACCTACCTGGAACTAAAGCATCTGGCTGGTATCAGCGGCAAATTACTCCGAATACATTACCGCCGCATAAGCAAAAAAAAAAAAAAAAAAAAGTTCACTGAACTTATCTCAGGACATTTATACAATGGAGGAACAGAGAGGACGAGTCCCTGGAGACGGCGAGCGGCGGCATTCACATTGATACAGAAAAATATTTTTGCTTAAAATAAAACAAAGTCCTTGTGCCGTCCTCAGCTGTCAGTGTCTGGTAATATGGCCCCTATTAACCCCCACACATTAGGTTAGCTCATTGCAATGAATTATCATTGCAGTCTATGGGATATTTGCTATGTTCCTATGGATCCCTGCCACACGCAAAGCTCCATTGGAACTATTGCTGTGGTAGCCTCGGATCCTTCTTAAGGATAGAACACTGAATGACCTTAGGATAGGTCAATGTTTACATCCTGACAAGCCCTTTAAGCCTATGTCTGACAATATACAGTGATCCTGAGGACTGGCGGATACAGAGTCATTCTAGTACCATAAGTCACGTACACCATTTCCTCAGTTCTATTGTAGGTAATGCTAATTGTCTAATCCGTCATTCCCTGAATAGACTACACGTCATGTACTCCAGGCTACAGCCGCCCCGCAACCTGGCAACGCTAAGGCTACTTTCACACTAGCGTTAATATTTTCCGGTATTGAGATCCGTCATAGGGTCTCAATACCGGGGGAAAAAAAAAAAACGCTAAAGTTTTGTCCCCATTCATTGTCAATAGGGACAAAACTGAACTGAACAGAACGGAAGGCTTCAAAATGCATTCCGTTCTGTTCTCCTACCGGAGAGCAAATCGCAGCATGCTGCGGTTTGCTTTCCGTCCTGGGATGACAATCTGACACAATAGAAAACTGATTCGTCCCCCATTGACTTTCAATGGTGGTCATGACGGATCCGTCTTGGCTGTGTTACAAATAATACAACCGGATCAGTTCATAACGGATGCAGATGGTTGTATTATCAATAACGGAAGCGTTTTTGCTGAACCCTGCCGGATCCAGCAAAAACGCAAGTGTGAAAGAAGCCTAACATCATTTCACACACATCTAAGCTATTAATAAATGGGTTAAAGGATCCACGCTAACAGCAATGCTTACATTACAGACAAGCACACACGGGTTCATGTCCACCACTTACTCATCAGGTGCGTTTCTCTACTTGCTTTGCGCCTCTGCATAGCACATTGATACATATAGTACACCCTCCCGAGTGGAACTATTAAGAGACGAGTCATTTGGTAGACCTCGAGATGACGCTAGCGCATGTCCTCATCATCTCCCACCTAAACTACTGGAACATCCTACTGTGTGGCCTCCTATTTCACTCCTGTGCCTCTCCAATCCCTGGTTAATACACCATGCTCCTGCTTCGCCTTTGTCTCTCGTTCTCTCCCCTCTGCCAATCCCTTGACCGGTTCTCCACTGCCCAGAGGATTCAGTTCAAAAGTATTAACAACACCCTGTGGTACGTCCACAACCTGTCCCATCCAAATCTCTCTTCCCTAACTTCCCAATACATCCCCACACACACAATCTACCATCCACAACCTGTACCCTCCATACATCCCTGACCACAACTCCAATACCTCAACACAAAACATCCCATCCGCAAACTTTATCCTCCGTACATCCTTAGCCAAATCACCCAATACATCCTCATATGAAACCTTCAATCCACAACCTGTAGCCACCATATGTCCCTGACCATATCTCAAATACCTCCGCACAAACAAATCTCCAATCCACAAGCTGTACCCTCCCATTCATCCCTGACCAAAACTCCTGACACCTTGCCACATGAAACTTCCAATCCACAACCTGCATCCTCCATGCATCTCTGACCTAATCTCCAATACTCAACGTATCTCCAATCCTCTCGAGATCTCCTTCTTTGCTCTTCACACAATCATCTACAAGATTTCTCCCTCACTTCCCCTATACTCTAGGACTCGCTACCCCAACGCATCAGACTTTCCCCCACCATTTCTCTTTGCCTTGTAGATGTAGGCCATCACAGGCTCCAGTCGGTCATTCATAAATCTCTTCTTAAATTGTACTTGGTTTTTATCTTAAGTACAGCACCCTGGAATTAAACCAATAATAATGCCTCAGCAATCTCGGAGTCCGGACGTGACTAATGGAATGATAATGGTTGATAGAAATAAACAAAAACAGGTTTTGCTGTCTCCTGTGTAGGTTGCTTGTCCGGGTGACAAAATGCAGTAGACCATCCACTTCAAAATGGCTGACAAAGACTGAAACTTCCTGTCCCCGGTTACATACTTTGGAGCTACTCTGGAACATAATCTGTCGTCCTTGCCAAGGACATACCATACAAAACATCCACAAGCTAATTCATCATTTGGAGTTTTATACAATATAATGTGGAACAGGTGTCCCTATTGTTTTTCCAACAGGGTATGCCATAACTCTCTCACACCTAGTGGAGTCACGGCAACTTATAACTAAAAGGGTTATGCCATAACTGGAAAAAATAAATAAATAATAAAATGTAAAAATCAGACCTCATATTAGTATATAAAAATATGTTTAAAAAATATATATATAAGCTAGAACCAGCCCTGTACCTCACATGGATCCAGACATATCCCCATTCATTGGTCTGCTAGATACTCTTCATGCTGGCAGCTCAGGCGGCGTGTCCTTTCTCAGGAGTTGTGCTCTTTCTGCCTACAGCCCTCTACCTATCACAGCTCAGGGGGTGTCTCCTTTCTGCTGCTGTTCTCAACCTATCACAGCTCGGTGGGCATGTCCATTCTGCTGCAGCTCTCCCCATCAAAGCTCAGAGGACGTTTCTGTTTTTGCTACAGCCCTCTCCCTGTAACGATCACAGCTTCTAACAGATATGGCAGGTGGAGCATGGAAGTGGGCACCTGCAACCAACCCAGTAGGTGGACGTGCACATTACTATACAGTTTAAACACCAGGGAGCGAGAACCATAATAATGAATTAAAGAGAATATCTCACAACTAGAGCATTTTTGTAACAGAAAGTAAATGACAAAAGTAACATTTTAAATGTTGAATTATATTACATTTACAATTAATGGTGGCACTACATGATTGGTCCACAAAAACCCCTATGGGACAATATTTTTTTTTATGATTGTATTGTACTGATTTTGGGCAAATTTTTTTTTCAATTGGTCTTTATTAAAAAAAAATCAGCAATTTTTGTGATACACGTGGTTAACAATCAGTCTATTTGCAGACTCTCTATCCTGAGTTCCGTCTCCTTCCCGAGTTCCTTTGATCTAACAGCTCAAACACTCATTTAAGCCAAATTCTTATCAGTTTGATAATAGTTTACCTATAATCAGTGTTTATGAGGTCAGGAGGGACAGTCTGCAAATAGACAGATTTTTAACTGCTGCATCACAAAAACTGCTGAATAAAAAATAAAAAAATAAAAATCTATAAAAAAAAAATGGATTTTTAGTCCAAAATGAGTGAAATGCAATAAAATAAAATAAAAATTTAAAAAAATTGCCCCAAAGATGTCCATAGCCTTTGAGGGTTATGTACACCTTCAGAGGATTTTTTTTTTTAATAATTGCATTTTACTCATTTTGGGCTAAAAAAAAACTAAATAATTTTTTTAATTAAAGGGGTTATGCACTTTGTTTTAACTGATGATCTATCCTCTGGATAGATCACCAGCTACTGATCTGCGGGGGTCCGACACCCGGGACCCCCGCAGCGCAGCCTTCTCACTGTTTACCGTTGGCCCAGTGATGTCACTACTAGTATTAACTAGCGTGGGCGAGGCTAAGCTCTGTTCACTTGAATGATCCCCGCTGATCAGAAGCTGATCTATCCAGAGGATAGATCAGTCAAAACAAAGTGCAGAACCCCTTTAATGTTTAGTAAAAAATTTCAGCTTGCCCTTTATTAAAAATATGAAGCCGTTCTGTCACAAAGTTAACTGTTTTTTCTAGCGGTGTGACTGGTACTTTCACTTTGTGCTGTCATCTAATAAACCTTATCTCTAAACTATTGAGAGGTCATAAACACTTATTTAAGCCACATTCTTATCAGTAAGTAGTGTTGAGCGAACTTCTGTTTTCAAGTTTGGCGTACAAGGTTCGGGTTATCTAAGAATTCCGCTTCCACGGACCATGTAAGTTATGGTCTGTGGCAGTAGAATCCATAACGGAATTCTTAGTTAACCCGAACCTTGTATGCCGAACTTGAAAACAGAAGTTTGCTCATCCCTATCAGCAAGATTAGAACTGAGCTATAATAAGAAGTGTTTAGGAGGTCAGAGAGCAGACATAAGGAGTCCTTCAGCTCCTGGTCTGACTGAAAATCCAAAGGGTGCTACTAGAGCATGTCTGCTCTGTACAGAAAAAAAAAAGGACTCCATATTTCTAATAAAGACCAATTTAAAAAAATAGTTTTAGCTCAAAATGAGTACATGCAATAATAAAAGAAAATTGCCCCCAAAAGGTGTACATACATAGCCTTTAAGATCTTTTCACCATAAAACGGCAACAGTATTTAAAGCCTATACTAAACGGTCTGGTTGTAGGTCATTTTATACAAGCTATTTTATTTATTTTTTTACTAGTTCACAGGAGTCAGCGAAGACTGTTTCATTCCATCTATTTTGCATAGTTCTTGTTTACTTATCGAGATAGTAAAACATTTACGAGGACATCTGAACACCCGACTCCTCATTTGGAAGAAACCTTTCAATTATGTCAGCTCATTTGTTTTTTTTTCTTATTTTGCTTCAACCCTGCATGTTTATGAGGACATGTTCACGGATGTTAAAATATTATGCAAATGCCTTTATCACAGAAAAATCTGCTCATGGAATATCGACACATACAGTAAATTATGGTTGGGCCAAGTTCTCAAAAATGGGGCATATGTAAAGAATACAAAGAAGGGGACTTAAGACGAGTTTATGTGATCTCCAAATTATTATTATAATTCTATATATTATTAGTCAATATTTGTATACAATTTCTAGCTCTTAAAAGGGCATCTGTCAGCAGATTTGTCCCTATGACACTGGCTGACCTGTTACAGGTGCGCTTGGCAGCTGAAGGCATCTGTGTTGGTCCCATATTCATCTGTGCCCGCATTGCTGAGAAAAGTAAAGGTTTAATATATGCAAATGAGCCTCTGGGAGCAACGTGGGCGTTCCATTACACCTAGAGGCTCAGTTCTCTGCGTAGCAGACGGAAAAGCAACTAGGCCAGAGGTTGGGGTAAGGGAGAAGGTCACCTCCTATTGCGTCCCTAACCCTCGCCCTAATTTTCAAAAGACCCTTTAGACCCGGGATCATCAACTTATAAATTTATTTCAGATAGCCTAGTTGCCTAGACTAGTAAACTCCCGTTTCTGGTCGGTTTAAAACGTAACATTTATTTCATTTGTTAGAAAAATAACATAACGGGAGAACAAAGAATAGTTTAAAACTCTAGGTGCGGTAGGGCACTAGTGGCTGGGATAAGGGTTGCTTCACCCATATATTCTGCCTCCTAGCATCCGTTCATCCCACTCTTCCTTTTTGTCAACAGTGAACATACTTTATCTAGATGAACACGTGCTGGAGATACATTTGTTCATTCACCCTGAATCATTAGATTTCCAGTAATTTTTTTTCTTGGGCGGTTCTCAACCACTAGTGTCCGAGCACGATTGAGTCTGCAGTTACTCCGTGCTATGGCACTTGGTCCTACCTACTCCTAATCTAAAAACTAACACAAGAGCTCCCCCAACATGTTTCACCACTACATGTGGCTTCTTCAGGGGAAGGAGCTACTATCAACACGAATGCTTTACCGCTGCACACTTTTAAACATTAGGGGAGGGTCATTGAAATGTTCTGTGGCCAATCGCTGCCAAGCATTCCTGTATGACAGGCCAGGCACCCAATCATAATGCCTTCCTGGTATTTTTTCATCATTCCGTCACTTCCTTTATTCCTACGGTGGCTCTGCGCATGCGTGAGAACTCTAACCTCCGATCCGGAAGAAAATAAGGGGATGCGCATGCGCAAGGTCTTTAACTTTTTCAGTATACTATCTCTGCGCATGCCCTAACTCCTACCCATATGAGCAGACCTGGATGGTAGGATGGCTTATACCCAGAAACCTAGGACCCCGAGTCTCCCTGATAATCCTTTAAAAATAGGGAAAGGGCTGAGACAACCTGTTTTTGCATTACACGGAAGCACAGGAGTCTCATCCGGCCTAGATGCCAAGAAAAAGTAGAGACCATATACAGCTACTTGATCAGCAGGTAAGCACACAAAACAACACACTTACCAGCCCGAGCCACCACGACTGGAACCAGAGCATGAGTACTAGTGCCCACACACCATACAGGACACAGTACAAACAACCACACCCAGGTATCCAGCACACCAGTTACTGCCTGGACCCCCATGCAAACAGGACACAGGTCAACCCCAGGCAGAGCTGCATACAGACTTGTAGTTCCCCCTCCGGGGAACCCTGTTACCCCCTGCTGGAGGACACACAGATAGTCAGGAGAATGTCTAGCAAACATGCTGGACAACAAAACACCACCAGACATAAGACCTACCCATACAAACAACATCACACAAAGTAAGGTAGTGAAGGGAAGGAGACACCGGGAAGAGAAAAGGAGAGACATTGCTGAGACCTTGATGTTCCACAAGGTAGCCCTCAAGCACTGTGAAGATGGAATAAGCCGGACATGAGCAAAGCTCCAGCACCAACAAAGGCTGGAGGACAACTAACTCCAGCCTAAAGGCCCCCAGCCAATACAAAACTAGTGGCCACATCCAGCCAGGGAGTTAACCCCTCCAGAACAAGACAGGGAAGGAACTAAGGTATAAGGGGCAGTGCACACACGTGCAGAATAACCGACACAGGCAACCGCATGCTTGGCAACATGTCACGGCACACAGCAACAAGATTGTGACACAGCCGTGATAGCCAGGCAGTGAAAATGTCATAACACCCGTCTGGCCCCAACAATGAAAGTGCAGAGGGCACAGCAGTTACAGACAAAGCAGAGCCTCTAGGTGTAACTGTAACACCCCCATTGCTCCTACAGGCTTATTTACATATATTAAAACATAATTTTTCTCAGCACTGCGGGGCACATATGAACATGGAACCAACACAGATGCCTTCAGCTGAGAAGTACACATGTAACAGGTCAGCCAGTGTCATATGTGCAAATCTCCTGACAGATGCCCTTTAAGCACATTTCTTAAAGTATAACTGTCTTTTTTTGGTTTTTTTTGAGTATTGGATTGTGGTGATTAATATCTCCTTGGTGGCCCTATTTCAACTTTTCACTGTGTATTCAATTACCCCTTAATTCCACAGTTTTGTTCCCTGTACTGCCTACTTTTACCTGTGCTTAAAATAGGGTTGCTATGCAGGTCCGTCTATGTGTTGTAAGGACGGAGGACGCAGAAGCACGCAGCGTGCAAGGTCAGATTACTGACAGCCAGGGACTGTAAGTAAATGATTAAAGCCAGGTCCTCCCAAGCAGCTGATAGCAGTGCCTGGGCTGTGTGCACTTCTCCCTGTCCCTGCGCTTGGCAGACGCTTCCTCACTCAGCAGACTGGGACAATGCAGAGTTGAAGCAGCGCAGACCAGGGAAGGGAGATCTGCCGTCTGCTCAGTGTATAAATTAAAGCAACATGTAGTAAGAGGGCCCCTTTGTGCTGCAGGAGATTAACCCTTTAGGGGGGAGGGCTCTGGTTACTGACACTTTTGGGGGGCTATTGTTACTGGCTAGTGAGGGCAGGCGGGATTAGCCTCAGGGTGAGGGCAGTGGCGGCCATCTTAACTGAATAGTGAAATTGCAGTTTTATGCAGACTGGTTGCTAAGGGCTGAATCTTATTAAATATGGGGTAAGTCAGTCTAATAGTAACTGATTCTGGAATATCATGTTATTAGTAACTACATATATGAAAATTGAAATTAGGGTCTAAAATGTGACAGTTATCCTTTAAAATCCCAGACAAGCCTTGAAAAAAAAAAAAAAAAAAAAAAGTTACATTCGTTTTTTATTTTCATTTTTTAAATTAGAATCTAAAGTCTAATTGACGTCATATTCACAATAACATTTCTAATTTACACAAAAAATATAATCACCAAATCACCAAAGAAGAGGAAGACCCGAAGATCCCAGAGAAAGAGATCACAGAAATCACCATTAAAACTAAATGATAATATTATAAATTTGAGCACAGTCAATCTCACTAATGCTCAGATTACACTTTTAAATAAAGGCCTAAAATTTGCGCCGTCGGCCACCTTGAATAAATTTGATACCTATATAGGTATTCAGAAGTTCATTCGAAAAATCTGTTTAAAAAAATATTTCATCAAAAATCCACCAATTATAGGAACACCATCAAAAGATCCCTATATCCATACACAACTAAAAAATTAAATCAAAGAAATTCCCAAGAACTGAAATTGGCCCAGAGATGGCCACATTTCAAAAAAGTGTAGAAGTGGATCTAGAGAAATTAAAAATAAAAAAAGGATATAGAAATAATCTAACAAATGGGGAAACAAAGGCTATAAGAGAACTACAAAAAAATGAAAAAGTAGTCATCCGTCCGGCAGATAAGGGAGGAGCCATAGTGATCTGGGGAGAAGATCAATACAACGTAGAATGCCTAAGACAGTTAGCGGATTTAACCACCTATATCCCATTGAAAAAAGATCCAATGGAGGATTTTAGACGGTCCCTTTCCCTTTACTGCAAAAAAGGATTAGAAGAAAATATATTAACACAACAAGAATTCGATTTCATTATGAACACACAAGGGAGACTACCCATTAGGGCTGCACGATATGGGAATTTTGTGCGATTGCGATTAGGGCCCTAAAAATTGCGATAACGATATGCGATGCGATATTTTAAAGGAATTGTGCTAGAGGTCTATTTGCTTGGATTTTCCCATATGAGCCGCTGACGCGGCTGGGTATGACATAGTTATGGGGGATCTGTGGATGACGCTGTGTTGTGGGGGATCTGTGGAGTATGCTGTTATATGGGGGATCTGTGGAGGGTGCTGTTATATGGGGGATCTGTGGAGGACGCTGTGTTGTGGGGGATCTGTGGAGGACGCTGTGTTGTGGGGGATCAGTGGAGGACGCTGTGTTGTGGGGGATCAGTGGAGGACGCTGTGTTGTGGGGGATCAGTGGAGGACGCTGTGTTGTGGGGGATCAGTGGAGGACGCTGTGTTGTGGGGGATCAGTGGAGGACGCTGTTGGTGCTGGGGATCAGTGGAGGACGCTGGTGGGGATCAGTGGAGGACGCTGTGTTGTGGGGGATCAGTGGAGGGACGCTGTTATATGGGGGATCTGTGGAGGGCGCTGTTATATGGGGGATCTGTGGAGGGCGCTGTTATATGGGGGACCTGTGGAGGGCGCTGTTATGGGGGACCTGTGGAGGGCGCTGTTATGGGGGACCTGTGGAGGGCGCTTATGGGGGACCTGTGGAGGACACTTATGGGGGACCTGTGGAGGACACTTATGGGGGACCTGTGGAGGACACTTATGGGGGACCTGTGGAGGACACTTATGGGGGACCTGTGGAGGACACTTATGGGGGACCTGTGGAGGACACTTATGGGGGACCTGTGGAGGACACTTATGGGGGACCTGTGGAGGACACTTATGGGGGACCTGTGGAGGACACTTATGGGGGACCTGTGGAGGACACTTATGGGGGACCTGTGGAGGACACTTATGGGGGGACCTGTGGAGGACACTTATGGGGGACCTGTGGAGGACACTTATGGGGGACCTGTGGAGGACACTTATGGGGGACCTGTGGAGGACACTTATGGGGGACCTGTGGAGGACACTTATGGGGGACCTGTGGAGGACACTTATGGGGGACCTGTGGAGGACACTTATGGGGGACCTGTGGAGGACACTTATGGGGGACCTGTGGAGGACACTTATGGGGGACCTGTGGAGGACACTTATGGGGGACCTGTGGAGGACACTTATGGGGGACCTGTGGAGGACACTTATGGGGGACCTGTGGAGGACACTTATGGGGGACCTGTGGAGGACACTTATGGGGGACCTGTGGAGGACACTTATGGGGGACCTGTGGAGGACACTTATGGGGGACCTGTGGAGGACACTTATGGGGGACCTGTGGAGGACACTTATGGGGGACCTGTGGAGGACACTTATGGGGGACCTGTGGAGGACACTTATGGGGGACCTGTGGAGGACACTTATGGGGGACCTGTGGAGGACACTTATGGGGGACCTGTGGAGGACACTTATGGGGGACCTGTGGAGGACACTTATGGGGGACCTGTGGAGGACACTTATGGGGGACCTGTGGAGGACACTTATGGGGGACCTGTGGAGGACACTTATGGGGGACCTGTGGAGGACACTTATGGGGACCTGTGGAGGACACTTATGGGGGACCTGTGGAGGACACTTATGGGGGACCTGTGGAGGACACTTATGGGGGACCTGTGGAGGACACTTATGGGGGACCTGTGGAGGACACTTATGGGGGACCTGTGGAGGACACTTATGGGGGACCTGTGGAGGACACTTATGGGGGACCTGTGGAGGACACTTATGGGGGGACCTGTGGAGGACACTTATGGGGGACCTGTGGAGGACACTTAGGGGGACCTGTGGAGGACACTTATGGGGGACCTGTGGAGGACACTTATGGGGGACCTGTGGAGGACACTTATCTTATGGGGGACCTGTGGAGGACACTTATGGGGACCTGTGGAGGACACTTATGGGGGACCTGTGGAGGACACTTATGGGGGACCTGTGGAGGACACTATGGGGGACCTGGGAGGACACTTTGGGGGACCTGTGGAGGACACTTATGGGGGACCTGTGGAGGACACTTATGGGGGACCTGTGGGACCTTATGGGGGACCTGGGAGGACACTTATGGGGGACCTGTGGAGGACACTTATGGGGGACCTGTGGAGGACACTTATGGGGGACCTGTGGAGGACACTTATGGGGGACCTGTGGAGGACACTTATGGGGGACCTGTGGAGGACACTTATGGGGGACCTGTGGAGGACACTTATGGGGGACCTGTGGAGGACACTTATGGGGGACCTGTGGAGGACACTTATGGGGGACCTGTGGAGGACACTTATGGGGGACCTGTGGAGGACACTTATGGGGGACCTGTGGATGGCACTGTTATAGGGGATGTGTGGAGGACACATAGGGCCATGAGGGGGGCCAGCTTAAGACATATAGCATCTTATGCTGGTCCCCCTCATGTGTCCTAAACTGGGCACATAACTGCCCTTTGTGTGTAAAGTGTTTTACTAGTGTGTGTGTGGGGGGGGGGGGGGGTGAAACACTCTCTTTCCTAACAGGTCCGGCCTCTGTACTCACTATGAATGCAATGCACTGCAGTGAGCTGCAGCGAGGTGGCCGGCCGGCGTGTGACTGACGTCACTTAGTAACGCTCCTGCTTCCTGAAGTGGGAGGAGCGTTACTAAGTGACGTCAGTCACGCGCCGGCCGGCCACCTCGCTTCCGCTTGCTGCAGAGCATTGCATTCAGAGTGAGTACAGAGGCCGGACCTGTTAGGGGAGAGATTGTTTCACCCCCACACACACACACACTAGTAAAACACTTTACACGAGCTGGCCGGCCGGCGCCTGACGTCACTTAGTAACGCTCCTGCTTCCTGAAGTGGGAGGAGCGTTACTAAGTGACGTCAGTCACGCGCCGGCCGCCACCTCGCTGCCGCTCGCTGCAGAGCATTGCATTCATAGTGAGTACAGAGGCCGGACCTGTTAGGAGAGAGATTGTTTCACCCACACACACACTAGTAAAACACTTTACACGCAAAAGGCAGTTATGTGCCCAGGGCCCCTTAAATAATCGCGGCATTTTCAGGTCGGCCAAATCGCCATATCGCATTTGCCGATTATCGCGATTCGATTACTTTTTCGATTTATCGTGCAGCCCTACTACCCATATTTTATTGCTTGCCAAAAGTCCACAAAAGTATTGTGGACCCACCAGGCCGCCCCATCATTTCGGGAATTGGATCTTTAACTGTAAATTTGTCAAAATACATAGATACCCTGCTTCAACCTGAAGTAAGAAAAATTAGATCCTATATACGTGACACAACCGAAATTATTGGTATTCTGGAGGAACTGCATGTCCAGGACCATTGGATTATGGGTACCCTGGACATCCAGTCCCTCTATACCATAATAAATCATGATCAGGGCATATTAGCCCTAAGGGAACAATTATCCAAAAATAAATTGTGGAATGGGAAGCAGATTGATTATGTACTGGAAGGAGTGGACTATATCTTACATCATAATTACTTTTTATTTTCTGATCAATTTTATTTACAGAAGAGAGGCACCGCCATGGGTACCAGGTTTGCCCCCAGTTATGCCAATTTATTTTTGTCGCATTGGGAGACGAAGAATATTGATCCCAAACTGGGGGCGGACCTGGTCCTATGGCGGAGGTATATAGATGATATTATTTTTATTTGGGGTGGAACAAAAGAAGACCTTGAAAACTTTATCAAAAAGATTAATGTTAATGACAACAATTTAAAATTCACCTCTAATTTTGGAAGTGAAAAGATAGAGTTTTTGGATATTGCGATTACATGTAAAGAAAACAAATATATATGCAATACATTCCACAAGCCTACAGCAAAAAATGGGTATATTCCCTTCACAAGCTGCCACCTACCAAGGTGGCTAATAAATGTCCCTTTCGGCCAATTCCGAAGGTTGAAACGGAATTGCACGGAAGATGATACATTTGTGGAGGAAGCAAACATTATGAGGGACCAATTCAAAGAAAAGGAATACCCAGAACTCATTATAAATGATGCCCTCGAGAAAGTAAAAAATTTGGATAGGAACACCTTTTTTCAGCCAACTCAAAAAACAAAACAGGAAGAAGACTCAAGCTTTCGGATTATTCTGCCATACAATATTCAGGCAAGACAGGTTGAACATATTATAAAGGCACATTGGCATCATTTATATAATGATAAAACAATAGGGATGCTTTTGCCTTTAACACCGAAAATAATTTACTCAAGGGCCCCAAATTTAGGGATCCAAGTAGCCCCTTCAGTGAAAGATAGACGTAAAAAAAGTACAGTTACCAACTGGCTGCAACCTAAAGGCTTCTTCCGATGTGGAAAATGCCTGGGATGTAAAAAAAACAAATTCCCGAAAAAAACCACATCAGTTGTCTCTACACAGAACTCCCACTCAATGACAATCAAACATTTTCTCACCTGTAATTCTAATAATGTCATATACCTAGTCCAGTGCCCTTGTCAAAGACAATATATAGGGAGAACCAAACGCACCTTGAAGGTCAGGATAGCAGAACACCTAAATAATATCAGTAAAGGTTATGATAAACATTCGCTGTCCAGACACTTCAAGGATGCACACAATCAAGACCCTAGGGGCCTCTCCTTTACGGCACTGGAGAAGGTTGAGAAACATTGGCGGGGAGGCAATCAAATTGAAAGACTATCGCGGGCAGAATCGAGAAAAATTTATGAATTCGGTAGCATGTTACCAAGAGGCTTAAATGCCGAATTAGAAATATTCGGCTTTTTATAGATATGGGTGTTCTGTGTGGGTGTTGATGGAGAGTTGCAAGTTTGGCTGTTTTCCAGCACTGCAACTCCCCCTCCACCCCACATAGGCCACCCTTTCCCTTCTATATCCACATTTAAGCGAGAGGATGAAAGGTATTTAGGAAAATTGATGTATGAAACATCCGAATTGGCCCCTTATGAATTTGAACAATCTGGGAATCCCAAGAATAGTATAAGAACTAAAACATAGGCAATTCCCAAAAAAACGCAATAAAACCGCATATGCGTTTTTTCCTATAAATGTGTCTGTGAGTACCTGCTGACAAAGAGGAAATATCAAAGCTGTAAAATTCGCATGTATTTATTCATTTTAATAGAATTTGTCTATATAATGTTTTTTAGAAAATGCTGATTGTTTTTTAATGATATGTGAAGAAAAGAAAAACCTATATATGGGTAAATAGGGAGAAAAAATGTATGAGAAATTATGTTGAGATGATTAACAGCCTACCATTCAAATATATAAGAAAGACTAAGAAAGCAACATAGTGAAAAGAACCGCAGTAAAAACGCTAATAAAATATGGAACAAAAAAAAAACAGATCCAGACCGGGGTTTTTTTGAGACACAATTAAAATCCAGATCGGGTTTTGAAACAGATCGAAAGTCAGTATAAATTGAGACCGTTGTAAGATTTGGGGTATGCCACTGAGGAAGAGGACAGCGCCTCCTCGAAACGCGTCTGGCGGAATACCCTGAATTACAGATGACCTATGAATAAAGAGTGCACTATAAAGAACAAAGAAAGAAAAAAGAACGGTCTTATTTCGTAAGGACAGAAACCCTGAGACGTCATTAACCTGCGTCGGGTGATCCTCCTACTGATTCAAACCCTGCAAGCCAGCTGAGAGACACGTGGGACGCGGTGAACTCCAGAGCCGGGATGCCGGCATACACTGTGGACCGCAAACCCACCGAACGAACAGAGGCACGCAGGTGAAGGCAAGCCCACACAGTGGGTCAAACTTGTCAAACTACCATATCCAAGTAGTAAGAGGAAACACATCATCTGCATTCAAAGACAGAACTTTGATACAACTATAGCAACAGTTAAAAAAGGAAGCCCATCTTTCCTATAGAGACTGCTACATATGTGAAACAACATCTCCAGATGCAGGTCAAAACCTATTGAGATAAATACTCAGTGTCAAATAAGCATCCATTTTTGCTTTCCCCCATATAGGACCATACTCAATGAATTTTTATTCTGTTTAGCCAAATGTGTTAAGCATTTTTTATATACGTATTTTGTATAACCATTTTTTGCCTGGCTTGGCAGAGACTTGCCGTCCGAACAACCTCCGTTTTTCCTGTAACTAGGAGTAACCATCAGTTATACAACTTGGTTGTTTGGACTGCCAGCTTCAGTTTCAAGCCAGGATTGTGTGTCATCTAATAGAATATTTTTATGTATGAACTGTATTTTTTATTATCAATTATTTTAACATTAAAGTGTGTCCTATACCTCCTTATATGAGTGCCCATCCATACTTAATTCCCTATTTCAACTTTTCACTGTGTATTCAATTACCCCTTAATTCCACAGTTTTGTTCCCTGTACTGCCTACTTTTACCTGTGCTTAAAATAGGGTTGCTATGCAGGGTCCGTCTATGTGTTGAAGGACGGAGGACGCAGAAGCACGCAGCGTGCAAGGTCAGATTACTGACAGCCAGGGACTGTAAGTAAATGATTAAAGCCAGGTCCTCCCAAGCAGCTGATAGCAGTGCCTGGGCTGTGTGCACTGCTCCCTGTCCCTGCGCTTGGCAGACGCTCCCTCACTCAGGAGACTGGGACAATGCAGAGTTGAAGCAGCGCAGACCAGGGAAGGGAGATCTGCCGTCTGCTCAGTGTATAAATTAAAGCAACATGTAGTAAGAGGGCCCCTTTGTGCTGCAGGAGATTAACCCTTTAGGGGGGAGGGCTCTGGTTACTGACACTTTTGGGGGGCTATTGTTACTGGCTAGTGAGGGCAGGCGGGATTAGCCTCAGGGTGAGGGCAGTGGCGGCCATCTTAACTGAATAGTGAAATTGCAGTTTTATGCAGACTGGTTGCTAAGGGCTGAATCTTATTAAATATGGGGTAAGTCAGTCTAATAGTAACTGATTCTGGAATATCATGTTATTAGTAACTACATATATGAAAATTGAAATTAGGGTCTAAAATGTGACAGTTATCCTTTAAAATCCCAGACAAGCCTTGAAAAAAAAAAAAAAAAAAAAAAAAAAAAAGTTACATTCGTTTTTTATTTTCATTTTTTAAATTAGAATCTAAAGTCTAATTGACGTCATATTCACAATAACATTTCTAATTTACACAAAAAATATAATTTTTTTTACATTTTAAAATGTATCAAGGGCGGCACAAGAGCAAGAACTGATGCTGGCTCCTGGTTGTGGATACAAGACGTAGCGCTCAAAAACATTATTGGGCAGCGGAGCACGCAGCAGTTTGTTTGGAGCGATCTGACTACAGCTGAGCTCCAGCGTCTTTGTTAAAGGGGTTGTCCCGGTTCAGAGCTGAACCCGGACATACCTCCATTTTCACCCCGGCAGCCCCCCTGACTTGAGCATCGGAGCAGTTCATGCTCCGCTGCTCTCCTTTGCCCTGCGCTAAGTCACGCAGGGCAAAGGCATTTTCAGGAGTTCCGGTGACGAACCGGGCCCTCCATGGGGCTGCCAGGAAGCCCGGTGACGTCACTGGCACTGATGGGTGGGCTTTAGTGCTGCTCTAGCCAGTAAAACGGCTAGGGCAGCGCTAAAGCACGCCCATCAGAAATGGTGACGTCACCAAACACACTGACGGGCGGAAACTTCCGCCCCCCTGTCAGTGTGTTATTGTAAACAAAAGAGCCCGTGCCCTGCGCAATCTAGCGCAGGGCAAAGGAGCACATCGGAGCATGAGATGCTCCGATGCTATCCTCAGGGGGGATGCCTGGGTGAAAATAAGGGTATGTCCGGGTTCAGCTATGAACGCGGACAAACCCTTTAAATATGGCTTTTTTTTTTTTATTCACTTGCTGGTATTTTTAGGTCAGATTTCCTTTCCAGTGCAAAACTTGGCTTCCGTGCTCATGTCATAAAGCACAGATGTGCAAATGGGAACTAGTGAAGAATGAAATCCGCCAATGCAGCAGTCCTGAGCGCCACTCTCACAAAGTAGGCACCTGATCACTCAGCCCTGGCCAAGCCCTCATCAGATCATTATGTTATAATGGTTCAGAAAACTGAAGGGCGTCAATCATCTTCCCCTTTATTAAACACTGCAATTAATCATAAAACATTTGGATATAATAAATATTCTGTAACTTTCTAATCTACTTTGTGTCAATTCTGCACAATTTTTTTTAAGATCTCTGCTTGCTGAATGGGTAAATTCCTGGTTTATATCCAAAAGCTCAAAACCTGAACAGACCTAATATTTGTCACAGCTGAGCGTTTGTATAAATGTCTCCCGTCTAGACAATCCTACTAGTTAAATAGGACAGGTTAGGTCATTGAAGGGGTCTTAACCCTGACACCAACTCAGATCAGCAGAAGGAAAGGGCCCCAGTGCCGTGGATGTGAAAGAGGGGTTTTCCAAGAATTAAATTCTGAAGGGCTATGCTCGGTAACTGTGGAGGTCCGACTCCTGGCAACCCTGTTGAGCAGCTGTTGGAGGAGGCCAGGGCGCTCAGACCAGCCCTGCGGTCTCTTCATACATTACCAAGCACAGCGCCGTTCACTGTATAGTGGTTGTGCTCGGTACTACAGCTTAATCCCATAAAATGGAACAGGATGGCATTGTGACTGATGGATGTGACATCCCAGGTCAAGGAAGAAGCTGCCAAATGCTGTAGTCATAGGGCCCCCCCCAGATATAAGCTATAACCTGATGGGCCACCACACGGTAAGTGAAACCTTGCATGGAGCTCATTAAACTGAATGCGCAGCCTATGCAATGCACGTGTGTCAGGCTCTTTGCAAACAGTCTCCACTCTGGCTGATGCCTGTGGTTGTCAGGACATGCTGGGAGTTCTGGTTTTGCACCAGAGGTTGGAGACTGTTGGTTTATATGTACCCCATGAATAACATTTACTGTAGCCTGGACATTCAGACTAGGGATCGACCGATTATTGGTTTTACCGATATTATCGGCCGTTATTCAGGATTTTGGCATCTATTGTTATCAGTATCGGCATCTATTTTGCCAATATACCGATAATGTATCGGGAACAAGGATCGCGCTGCTGACAGCGCTCTCTGTGTTCCCTCAGCAGCACAGGGGGAGAAGGAAGCAGTGTCTCCCTCCCCCTGTGCCGCCGCTGCCACCAATGAGAGGAGGGAGGAGAAGAGGAGGGGCTGTGGCCACTGCGCCACCAATGTCTAATACTGGAGTTGGGGGGGGGCGCACTGCGCCACCAACAAGGATAACTTTTCATTAATTAATATACAGGAGGAGGCGGCTCCCTCTATGACAAGTAGCTGCGATCTGCGGTAGTTAACTCCTCAAGTCTTCACTTTCACCTTTTAATACTTGGTTGCAAATCCTTTGCAGTCAATTACAGCCTGAAGTCTGGAACGCATAGACATCACCAGACGCTGGGTTTCATCCCTGGTGATGCTCTGCCCGGCCTCTACTGCAACTGTCTTCAGTTCCTGCTTGTTCTTGGGGCATTTTCCCTTCAGTTTTATCTTCAGCAAGTGAAATGCAGCTCAATCGGATTCAGGTCCAGTGATTGACTTGGCCATTGCATAACATTCCACTTCTTTCCCTTAAAAAACTCTTTGGTTGCTTTTGCAGTATGCTTTGGGTCGTTGTCCATCTGCACTGTGAAGCGCCGTCCAATGAGTTCTGAAGCATTTGGCTGAATATGAGCAGATAATATTGCCCGAAACACTTCAGAATTCATCCTGCTGCTTTTGTCAGCAGTCACATCATCAATAAATACAAGAGAGCCAGTTCCATTGGCAGCCATACATGCCCCCGCCATGACACTACCCCACCACCATGCTTCACTGATGAGGTGGTATGCTTTGGATCATGAGCAGTTCCTTTCCTTCTCCATACTCTTCTCTTCCCATCACTATGGTACAAGTTGATCTTGGTCTCATCTGTCCATAGGATGTTGTTCCAGAACTGTGAAGGCTTTTTTAGATGTCGTTTGGCAAACTCTAATCTGGCCTTCCTGTTTTTGAGGCTCACCAATGGTTTACATCTTGTGGTGAACCCTCTGTATTCACTCTGGTGAAGTCTTCTCTTGATTGTTGACTTTGACACACATACACCTACCTCCTGGAGAGTGTTCTTGATCTGGCCAACTGTTGTGAAGGGTGTTTTCTTCACCAGGGAAATAATTCTTCGGTCATCCACCACAGTTGTTTTCTGTGGTCTTCCGGGTCTTTTGGTGTTGCCGAGCTCACCGGTGCATTCCTTCTTTCTAAGAATGTTCCAAACAGTTGTTTTGGCCGCGCCTAATGTTTTTGCTATCTCTCTGATGGGTTTGTTTTGTTTTTTCAGCCTAATGATGGCTTGCTTCACTGATAGTGACAGCTCTTTGGATCTCATCTTCAGAGTTGACAGGAACAGATTCCAAATGCAAATACCACACTTGAAATGAACTCTGGACCTTTTATCTGCTCATTGTAATTGGGATAATGAGGGAATAACACACACCTGGCCATGGAACAGCTGAGAAGCCAATTGTCCCATTATATTTTGTTCCAACAAGTGGGAGGCACATATGCAAACTGTTGTAATTCCTGCACCGTTCACCTGATTTGGATGTAAATACCCTCAAATTAAAGCTGACAGTCTGCAGGTAAAGCACATCTTGTTCGTTTCATTTCAAATCCATTGTGGTGGTGTATAGAGCCAAAAATTTTAGAATTGTGTGGATTTCCCAATATTTATGGACCCGACTGTATAACCAGTACATTTCACATCTTTTTATGCACTGTGGGTTCTTGCGTTGATGAATCAGTATTTGTTCTATGGGGGTGATTTTGAAACCAGAAAAAGATCCCTCATGAAAAGTGGCCGCATGTCTACATACACTGTGTTTCTGAAATGGCTTATTTACATTAGACCTATGTTTATTTAATCTATTCCTAAACTCAGCTGTAGTCAGACGGTGCCAAACAAACGGCTGCACACTCCGCTGCCAAATAATGTTTTTGAGCGCCACGTCTTGTATCCGTTGCCGGGACTGCCTGCTGGATTTTAACAACGCTAGTGCCAAAGTACCCTAAGTAATGCAGTGCCCTCAGCTTTGTATGTAGATTTTCTTAATCTGTAATGGCATGATATTAAACTTCAACTATTGCATAAATAATTGCTCATCTTTTCCAAAAATCTGGTTGTTCAGCATATCTTTTTGCATGTCTGTCGCTAAAAGGCAAATCCTAGAACACAAACAGTCCCATCATTTCTTAAAAGAAAATATAAGAATTTCTAAAATATTTTTAAAGAACTTTTTCTAAGTGTACTTTCACACTTGCGTCAAAGTTTTCCGGTAATGAGTTTCGTCCTAGGGGCTCAATACCGGAACAAAACTGATCAGTTTAATCCCCATGCATTCTGAATGGAGAGCAATCCGTTCAGGATGCATCAGGAGGTCTTCAGTTCAGTCCTTTTCCGGTATTTGGACGGATAAAAAACCGCAGCATGCTGCATTTTTCTCTCCGGCCAAAAATCCTGAACACTTGCCGGAATGCCGATTTTTTTTCCCATTGGAATGTATTAAAATTGTCGCATTGACGGATCTGGTCTTCCGGTCTGCGCATGCGTACTCCTTTAAAAATTTAAGATTTTTTTTTATACCGTACTCGTTTTTCCGGATGACACCGGAGAGACGGATCCGGTATTGCAATGCATTTGGGATCCGGATCAGTCTACAAATGGTTTCCGTTTGCATGCAGATTGCCGGAAGCCAGCAACTCAAATGTGAAAGTAGCCTAATAAGAACTGAACCTAAACTCATTTCCCCGGAGGTTATTAGGCCACAATGTGACAGATGACCACAGGGACCCAGGTGATGCCAAAAAGATCACAGGTGGATGTGGAACTAGAGGAGCATTATGTGCAGCACAATGGATGTGGTGAAGTACATTCCAGTATGCAGAGTTCATCCAGCCATTTGGCCCATGGAGGCAGCATACAGAGTCATAGGGAACGCTCTATGCATGTGGCAATGTTGTGTGCGTGGACCCTAAATTGGGACTTAAAAGGGTTATCCAACCCCCCAAAATTCACAGGCACTAAATACAAGTTATACTTGCCCTGCTCCCCGACACCGGTGTCGCTCCTGTTCCCCGCACATCTGTCGCTGCATCTCCCCGGCCCACGGATCATTGGTGGGGGGGGGGGGGGATTATAGGGGTTTATTTAATTTTTCTGCAAAAAAACGAAACAAAAAAATTGGACGGTTCCTTCTCATTGAAGTGACTGGGACGGCTTGTAGTTACGCTGCGATGTCGACGGCGAGCAGGTAAACAATGATGAGAAGGCAGTGTTCATATGAGTGCGTCCTTCTCTTCAACCAGCTGATTGATGGGTGTTCCGGTTTCCGCCGTTCGGATATTGATCACCTATCCTGAAGGTAGGTCATCAATATTAAAATCCTGGAAAACCCCTTTAAATACTGACTGACTATCTATCCTCTGGACGAGTCATCAGTATCGAAGAGAGAAGACAGCGGCGCTGTGCTTGGAGTGATGAGAGATGGTCGCTATTCATTTCCAATAGTGCTCTGGGAAAATGAAAGCTGCCCTGTGATTGGTTGCTATGGGCAACAAACTGTATTCATATTTCTCTCAAGGCTTGACTCTTGAGGTGCTCAGGACCCACTCACACCAAAAATCATGAGGTGCTGATAAAATCTTTGTTGCCTATAGCAACTACAGAGCAGCTTTCATTTCTAACAGTGCTCTGAAAAAATGAAAGCTGCGCTGTGATTCGTTGCAACAAAAACTTTTTCTTTTAAATAGTTTTCATAAATGCGTCCCACATATTCTGCAATAAAAACCTGACGGTTTCCTCAGTTCACTGCATGTCCAGGACTTTGTTCCCCTGATAGAGGCCAAAAGCGTGTCCTCTTGGCCTCCGTCCGGCCGCTATTACAACAGTCTAGCGTAAAAAAATAAATACTATTTGCATATGGCGTATACTTCTGACGGAGGTATACAGTATGTTAACGTGATGTTAACAGCCCCTAATATGGCCTCTGCAGTAAAAAGCAACAAAAACTGCTGAAAGTGAACAACCTCTAATGAGGTACAACATGAGTGAAACATAAAAGAACTGAAAACGGTACCAAAACAAAAACCTGAGATCTCTCCTGACGTGACCATTTTATGAAATACTAGATGTCTGTATACTGTAAACCCAATTCAATGTAAGCACCCCTTCATAGAACGCCGTGTATTCTGCTGTACCTCTGTTATTCTGCCTGGAAAAATATAGATAAATTGACAACTGGGCGTTCCTAATTGCCTTGTCAACAGAGCGTATCCCTACACTGTTTGACACGGTCCCATTACAGCCTTCAGTGCTTAAAGGGGTTCTCTGGGAATTAAGAAAATGAAAAAACGTCAATATTACTTTATTATAAATATACCTTTCATTAGTTATAATTAGGGCTGCACGATAAAATCGAAAAAATAACCGAATTGCGATAATCGGCAAATGCGATATGGCGATTTGGCCGACCCGAAAATGCCGCGATTATATATAAAGGGGCCCTGCGCACATAACTGCCTTTTGCGTGTAAAGTGTTTTACTAGTGTGTGTGTGGGTGAAACAATCTCTCTCCTAACAGGTCCGGCCTCTGTACTCACTATGAATGCAATGCACTGCAGCGAGCGGCAGCGAGGTGGCCGGCCGGCGCGTGACTGACGTCACTTAGTAACGCTCCTGCTTCCTGAAGTGGGAGGAGCGTTACTAAGTGATGTCAGTCACGCGCCGGCCGGCCACCTCGCTGCCGCTCGCTGCAGAGCATTGCATTCATAGTGAGTACAGAGGCCGGACCTGTTAGGAGAGAGATGATTGTTTCACCCACACACACACGAGTAAAACACTTTACATGCAAAAGGCAGTTATGTGCCCAGTTTAGGACACATGAGGGGGACCAGCATATGATGCTATATGTCCTCCACAGACCCCCCACATAACAGCGTCCTCCACAGACCCCCCACATAACAGCGTCCTCCACAGACCCCCCACATAACAGCGTCCTCCACAGACCCCCCACATAACAGCGTCCTCCACAGACCCCCCACATAACAGCGTCCTCCACAGACCCCCCACATAACAGCGTCCTCCACAGACCCCCCACATAACAGCGTCCTCCACAGATCCCCCACATAACAGCGTCCTCCACAGATCCCCCACATAACAGCGTCCTCCACATAACAGCGTCCTCCACAGATCCCCCACATAACAGCGTCCTCCACAGATCCCCCACATAACAGCGTCCTCCACAGATCCCCCACATAACAGCGTCCTCCACAGATCCCCCACATAACAGCGTCCTCCACAGATCCCCCACATAACAGCGTCCTCCACATAACAGCGTCCTCCACAGATCCCCCACATAACAGCGTCCTCCACAGATCCCCCACATAACAGCGTCCTCCACAGATCCCCCACATAACAGCGTCCTCCACAGATCCCCCACATAACAGCGTCCTCCACAGATCCCCCACATAACAGCGTCCTCCACAGATCCCCCACATAACAGCGTCCTCCACAGATCCCCCACATAACAGCGTCCTCCACAGATCCCCCACATAACAGCGTCCTCCACAGATCCCCCACATAACAGCGTCCTCCACAGATCCCCCACATAACAGCGTCCTCCACAGATCCCCCACATAACAGCGTCCTCCACAGATCCCCCACATAACAGCGTCCTCCACAGATCCCCCACATAACAGCGTCCTCCACAGATCCCCCATATAACAGCGTCCTCCACAGATCCCCCATATAACAGCGTCCTCCACAGATCCCCCATGTAACAGCGTCCTCCACAGATCCCCCATGTAACAGCGTCCTCCACAGATCCCCCATGTAACAGCGTCCTCCACAGATCCCCCATGTAACAGCACCCTCCACAGATTCCCCCATGTAACAGCACCCTCCACAGATTCCCCCATATAACAGCACCCTCCACAGATTCCCCCATATAACAGCACCCTCCACAGATTCCCCCATAACAGTGTCATCCACAGATCCCCCACATACCAGCGTCCTCCACAGATCCCCCATAACTATGTCAAACCCAGCCGCGTCAGCGGCTCATATGGGAAAATCCAAGCAAATAGACCTCTAGCACAATTCCTTTAAAATATCGCATCGCATATCGTTATCGCAATTTTTAGGGCCCTAATCGCAATTGCACAAAATTCCCATATCGTGCAGCCCTAGTTATAATGGCTCCTTTTGTCTGGGTAGCAATGATTAGGAGAAACAAAATGGTCACCGTCCTGTTAGTCCACACAAAACCTGTCCTAATCACACAGGAGGACAAGTTACTTCACAACACTGAGCTAACAGATTAGCATTTAAAAATCTCAGCTACACAAGTTTTCCAGGCAGAAATTGAACTGCGGTGCGGATTTTGACATCTGCAGGCGTCGATTGTGCACCCTAATCTGTGACAAAATCCGCAAGTAAAACATCCGGATTTTGGTGCATAATTTAGGCGTAAATGCTGTGAAAACCACATAAAAATCCAGGCAGAAAATCAAAAACCATCCAGCTGTCAATGTCAATGTAGTCCTACCTTTCCAGGAAGAATAACAGAGGCATGGCCCAATGCAAAGTTCTAAGAATATAGATAGATGCTGTAGTAAACGCTTGTATTCCTCGCGATGGGTCTGTAGAGCTGACAGGTCCTCCTTACGGCTGGGGCCGTGACAGCTGGAGCGGTGCATCGAGTTGCCACTATGCCGGCGGCTTTACACCTCTCGCGCTAACACTTGGCATTACACGTGGTGACCTCAGGCTTGTGTGCAGCTGCTCAGCCATAGGAACCCCATCCAAGAAATCTTCAAAGAACGGTTCTCCTGCTGGTGGCACTTCCTAAAGCAATTTGGAGGGCTGTAAGTGCAGTAATTGCAGAGAATGAGGACAGGCTATTCTTCACAAGCTACGCGTTTCAGGCCCATTCCCCGAACTTATGTGGCTGACCGCTTCACAGCTGAGCTGTCGGTACATTTCCACTTCAAGGTGACGAACAAACTTGTTGGAAGCACGGCATCCTATGGCGGTGCCTCATTACGACCCGTGCCACTGCTGCTGTCAGTGTATGGGTGGCTGAAGGGGAGTAGAGGGGTTCACATACTTTTAACCCTGTGGTATATCTCCTAAAGCAAACAGCATCCATGCAGAACATTAAAGGGAACCTGTCACTGGGATTTTGTGTATAGAGCTGCGGACATGGGTTTCTAGATGGCCGCTAGCACATCCGCAAACCCAGTCCCCATAGCTCTGTGTGCTTTTATTGTGTAAAAAAAAAAACTACGATTTGATACATATGCAAATTAACATAAAAGAGTCATATCTTACTTGTGTGACCAGAGAAGAGTCATATTTTCAAGCTCTGACTCATCTCAGGTTAATTTGCATATGTATCAAATCGTTGTTGTTTTTACACAATAAAAGCACACAGAGCTATGGGGACTGGGTATTGCGAATGTGCTAGCGGCCATCTAGCAGCCCATGTCCTCAGCTCTATACCCAAAATCCCGGTGACAGGTTCCCTTTAAACATTGGATTCTTCATGACTGACATCGTACATGAATGACTAGGGATGGACAAGATACAGTGGACATGCAGCCAGTAAGAGCACTCCAGGGGCCAAATTAAAGGGATTGGTGGGCCAGGAAAAAAGAGCTTTAATTGTAGACTACGAAACAAACCCAAAAAGAAGATGCTAGAAATCGAGAAGCTGCAATGGCATACTGTAAATAAAAAGTTGCATAACTTCGTACAGACATTGCATCACTTATACCGAACCAGTATTATAGGTTCCAAGCTGCATTCACAATCCTGCAGGCTTCAGAGCTGAAATCTCCAAGTATCCCTTGGTATAAAGAATGTATTTCTCACAATCCCAACGCTGGCCCTTTAAGGGGGTATTCCAGTTAGAATTATAAAACTATTAGATCAGTGGGGGGGGGGGTTCTGACCACAGGGACCCCCAGTGATCATGAGATTTCGAAATCCAAAATGACCGATAGCATCTGGTCAAGTAGGCACCTTGCCGCTCCAGACTTTTTCTATGGGAATGCTATAGATACAGCGTTCGGTTATTTCTGTCAGTCCCATAGAGAATGCGATGAGTGGCATGACACATGCTGGACCAGCCGCTTAAAGGGGGTCTCTGGGATTTTAAAGAAATCAGTCTGCCCTCTGCCCTGTTGTGGGAAGAGAGTTCAGTCAGTACTTAACCCCCAGTGGCCACCAATTCCGCAGCTGAATATGTATATGCAGCTGAACAGAAAGACTAAGCGGACGTTCACACGGTGGGTTTTACAGCGTCATTTTGGAGCAGACAGCCGCCTCGAAATTCCGCTGAACACCTGTCCTGCGGCCTTTCTGCCTCCTATACATCTCGATGGGAGGCAGTGCCAAGAAGGGACATGTCCGTTCTCAGCCCGGCCGCAGCTTTTGGCCTCCTGCACACGAACGTATGTGTTCCGTTCGGTGCATTGGGGACCGCAACTTGAATGGGTCCGTGATCCGCCCGTTTCGCAAAAAGATAGAACTTGCTCTATCTTTTTGCGGAATGGAAGTACAGAACGGAACCCCATAGAAGCACTCCGTAGTGCTTCCAGTAGGGTTCCGTTCCGTGCTTCTGTTCCACATTTCCAGATTTGATGTGATGCGGAATGCACACAGAACGGTGTCCATTTATTGTGAATCTGCATATGCAGTCCGCCATATGTAAACGGAACACATACGTTCGTGTGCAGGAGGCCCTCAAGAAACAAATGAGGGGCAGAAAGGGCGCTGCTGCTGGTGGGTTTTCAGCAAAATTACGCTATAAAACCCACCGTGCGAACAGCCCCTAATAAACACATCCAGTCAGGACTTGAGCAGAACAACCCACAGCTGATGTGAGCGCAGCAGAGGCGGCTGAATCGGCGGCAGATGGAGGGGAGGGCGCTGACCAAACTCTCTTCCCACTATATGGCAGAAAGTAGAGAAATGTTTTTTAAAAGCTGTAGGGCCCCTTTAATTCATTTCGGGATATAGGCCTCTGTTCTCGTGATTGATGGGGGAAACAGCAGTCAGACAATTATCAACAATCCTGTAGATAAGTGATGGCACTTGGCGGACCACTGCAGACTTCTTCAGTCTAATGACTTATAGTTGGGGTCTGTAGGCTTCACTGTATAACAAGGACCTATATGCTGCCTTAAAAGGGTATTCCAGTTGTTAGAAGTTTATTAGATCGGTGGGGGTCCTACCGCCGGGGAGGAGGAAGCCCGTATCCCCATGGTCGGGCATGTGCGCGACCGCGCCGTTTATTTCTAGGAGTACAGCGCTCCAGAATTTGCATATAAATGAATGGAGTGGTTCTTATCTGCCGACACATTCTATGAGTGGCCGCAAATGTGCCCGACCGGCCAATATTTATTTCAGGGAGGCTGCAGGGGTACGGGGCCCCCGTTCTCATGATCAGTGGGTGTCCCAGCTGTAGGACCCCCACCAATCTAATAGTTACCCCCCTATCCGGTAGATAGGGGATTAAGTCAAACAAGCGGAATACCCCTTTAAGGCGACAACATTATCTTAAGTAAACTAATTGCATTGACTAAACAGTTCACACGTCTGCACCTACGGAAACAGCGCAGGCGCTCGCAGCACTGGCTTCGCTGCTATACAGAGGAGATGATGTCACTGCAACTCTTATGTTTGCTGATCATGCCATTTGGCAACATGTTACTTAACTCTTTATGTACCAAGGACACAATGATGCAAAGCGGCCTCTATCCAGACAGCACACTGTACTCCCACATCAGAGCTTCCAAACATTGAATGCAAAAAAAAAAAAAAAACACAAAGAAAAACCTGCGAGCAAATCTTGTACAAAAGGGAATAATGCACCTCGCAATGAAAGGCAGCGTTCCAGGGTAAACAGCCTATTATGCAGACAACGCAGCCCACTGCAATCGCTGTAATGCACTGAATACAGCACGGCGCCCCTGTAAAATCACGGTGAGTGCAACAGTTGGTGTATCGCACTTCTACATTGTCTACGTTGGGGGTTGTAGTCTAAAAAAAGTCATGTGCTTACATCAACAATGTTTAAAGCGATGGTCCATGCTTAGAAAAACATGGCTGCTCTCTTCCAGAAACAGCGCCACACTTGTTGAGAGGTCATGTCTGGTATTGCAGCTCAGTTCCACTGTAGTAAATGGATCTGCAATACAGCACACCTGGCTGTTCTGGAACAGGGATGCCCAACCTGCGGCCCTCCAGCTGTTGTAAAACTACAACTCCCACAGTGCCCTGCTGTAGACTGATAGCTCTAGGCAGTCCAGGCATTCTGGGAGTTGTACATCTGGAGGGCCGCAGGTTGGGCATCCAATCTGAAAGAAAGCACCCATGTCTTGCTACCCCTGGACAACCCCTTTAGATAGAAGCAGAATTTACCCTGTGAACCCAGGAATTTCGGATAACTAAGAAATGGTAAAAGATTAGCATTATGGGTGTTCTTGATATGTGACTATAGATATTAGCAACGGTGTAAAGCTCCATCACTGAGGGTGGCAGCGCCGTCAGTGGCAGAGGTAAGGGTTAAGCTATTGTCATCCCAGTGCCAGGAATCGCGCATGAGGAAAACAAAAGATTTCATCAATCAAACGCAAAGGGGGCGTGGCAAGCTTGACTTCAAGATGCTCATTTGCATACAGCCTGTGGCGGAATAAAAGTAGTTTTACAGCGATCATGCCCATTGGACGATTCAAACAAATACATCATTAGAAATCAGATGACATCAGCGGTAAGGTACTGCAGGCAGTTTAGGGGTCATGCTAAGGTGTTCTGATCTGCGGGAGTCCCGGAGCTTGGACCGCCACCAAACATATAAGCCATCAATACTTCATTCCTGGGGAACACTTTTAATAGGGTTGTGCCTTCTGGACATCTCAGAATGCAGCCAGCATACAGTTTTTGGGGTTGTCTTCATGAGAACCCCCCCTTTAAATAGGTTTTCCGAGAGGTTTTAACTGATGACCTATACTCTGGATAGGTCATCAGTATCTGATTAGCGGAGGTCCCACATTCAGGACCGCCGCCAATAAGCTGTTTGAGAAGTAACCGGTGCTGCGGCCTTCTCCGTGCTCGCCAAGCACAGCGCCGTAGAATGTATAGTGGCGGTGCTCAATATTGCAGCTCAGCCCCATTCACTTCAATGAGGCTGAGCTGCGCCTAGGCCACATGACCTAGGCAAAGCTGCGAGAGGGCTGCGGCGCTAGAGTGAGAGCCGATGCCTTTTTTAACTGCTGATCAGTGGGGGTCCCAAGTGTCGGACCCCCACCGATCAGATACTGATGACCTATCGTGAGGATAGAAGAAACAAAAATGGCTCCGGCAGCATCTCACATCATCCAGTATTTTTATTGCGACCTCAAGACAAATACAACAGCAACGTTTCGGCTGAAACTCAGCCTTTGTCAAGCCTAATGACATCAACATCAATAGGTGTATATATACCCCACATAAAAAGATTCACTATGGCGATGCTGTTCATGTCGGCGTTGTCCCATGTGAAGTGCGCAACCGCGCACAGCTGCACTTAGATGTATCAATCGTATCCACGGCAACTGACGGCGCTCGTTCATGTGGCCAATCGGCCATCTCCGAATACTCATGACGCCCGCGATCACGTGCCATGTCCACAGACATCATCCAAATGCGCCCTTGTATGTCAGATGATCGCATCACGTGGACCCTCACGTGCGGTGTCGATACAGCGCAACGTCAGTGCCATTGTAACGGGGACGCATCCGCAGGAATCATTCCTGTCACTCAAGTAAGGCAAATCGACTTAATGTAGCCAATAATCGCATGGGACAGTTCCAACAAATATAAGTAAAAATATACTCAGCATGATCATATATACCTTGCAGGCTACCTCAATGCATCACATAAAACAACAGAAGGTACATAATTAGACATAAGTAATATGTATCTATATCATATATTATGGATGCATCCTATAAAGACTCATATTCATAGAATTATAACATGTCAGTGAATTTATGAATATCTGATTGCCCCACAAAATAGGGGACGGATCCTCAAGGATAATTTTTCACATATTATTATAAAAACAAGATGTCCCAATACCTAGAGGACAAATTCGTTTCTCACCCTAGTCAATGGAAGTGACGTTAAATTCTATATTCAGGCCAAATGGTTGAAGGGACCTAAGCGTATGAATCCATTTAAGCTCCTTTCTTCTCAGGATTCTCTTTCTGTCCCCACCCCGTCTCAGATATCCTACACCATCAATGGCACGAAATCTTAATTGATTTATGGAATGATTATGTTCAATAAAATGTTTTGCGACCGGTTTATCTAATGCACCCTTTCTTATTGTACTTTTATGTTTATTGATTCTCTCTCTCAATTCCATCGTGGTCTCCCCCACGTATATCAAACTGCACGGGCACTGTATCATGTATACCACATCTGTGGACCTGCATGTATAGTGTCCTCTGATTTTAGGCCATGAAAGGCAAGGGAAATTGCCACTCCTCAATGGTGCCAATCTCTTCTGTCTCTCCATATCTTTACCCCCTATATCCGCTTTTACAATTCTGTCTCGCAAATTAGGACTTCGTTTGTAGGCCATCATTGGGGGAGCTGTGAATTCAATGACATTGGGCAATCCTTTATGCAAGATCTGCCATTCTTGTCTAAGGATGGTAGCGATATTACCGCTATCACCCCCAAAGATGGACACAAAAGGGATCCGAGGGGTATCATGCTTCTGGAGCTTCCTTATAAAAGGTGGAACTACGTTCAGTGGACACAATTTTCTGTTTAGTACGTTTAATCAATTTTTTAGGGTATCCTCTATTTCTGACCTTATTGCACATCTCATGAACCCTATGCTCAAACGGAATTTCATCAGATACAATGCGCCGTACCCTAAGCAATTGACTCCATGGTAGGGAGTTCACCATACTATGAGGATGGCTGCTGTCATACATCAATAAGGTATTTTTATCTGTGGGGTTTTTGGAATAGATCGGTTTTGATCTTTCCCTCCTGTACAAGAATTCGGACGTCAAGGAACTGCAGTTTACGGACAGAGTGCGTCACAGTGAACTGCAGGTCCTGGACTCCAGAATTCAAGCGTGCATGAAATTCATCAAGTTCCGATGAATATCGTGAGGATAGGTCATCAGTTAAAATATTTCAGAAAACCCTTTTAAACCTTTCCTTGCTGAATCCATCAATAACACAATGCACATGCCGATCATTCCTACTGAGCACACGCCCGAGCTATGATCCCCATGATAAGAGGAATCACGTGCACAGTATAACCACATATGGCTCATCTGTACCTGTGACTCCATATTGTGATTCTAGTACTGAGATCAGGGATAAGTACCCATTACTGACTCGTGACTCATGCTGGAAATTCTCAGCTCAGCGTAATGGTACTTTGCATGAAAAGCAAGAAGCAAAAAAAATAAAAAAAACACTATGCAATTAAAGAAACAGCGTCCGTCTACAACAGTGGTGGCGAACCTATGGCACGGGTGCCAGAGGCGGCACTCGGATCCCTATCTGTGGGCACCCACACCCTGGAAAAAGTCTGTGGTGTACCAATATGCCTTAGACATTTACTGCCATTCATCAGCACAGGGTGAGCTATGAACGGCGCAGGCAGCGCACTGAATGTGGGCAGGCTATTATAACTAAATGATAAAGTACATGGAAGATATACTATTGGACTGTAGTATTCAGGGTAAATTGCAGTTTTGGGATAAATAAGTGGGTTTTGGGCACTCTGTCTCTAAAAGGTTCACCATCACTGGTCTACAACGACAGGTGCCCGGCCATAAACAGTATGTCTTCACAGAGTACAATACCAATGCCCCTAGACGTGTGCTCTCCCTAACCAGAATAAGAGCGTCCTTCATTTTGCCAATGACAACAATAATGTGGCGACTGGATGCTGTCAGTTCACAAAACGTAACACATCCGGACAGAAAAAAATAAAAAATCGCCTTTCACAAGAGAGTTTTCCGTTTGGCTATTGCGCGTGTTGTGAACACATAGCATCCGGACGGAACCCTGGCCCATTCATTTCAATGGGTCTGTGCCCATGAGCGCCGTTTATTACGCATCACCTCTGCCTTCAGGAAAAATCGCAGCGTGTTTGACTCAGTCCTGGCTCCATAGAAGTGAATGGGGCCTGCAAGAAAAACGGAAGGCATCTGGATGTAATGCATTTTTCAGTGATGGTTGCTAGGAGATGCTGAGAGTTGTTCTTCAGCTTTTCTGTACGTGCTGTAAAACAGTGAGGGGAATGGTCTGGGAAAACAGGTATTTTCCTCCCAGCGTGTGTTGCTGGGCTGATTTGCAGCCAGGTGGGGTCAAATTGCGGACTGGATTTTAATTGCCGGTCCGGGTTTTTGGCAGCACCTGGCTGTCCTTAAAAAGGCAGCTGGGCTCCGCAGCAGGATCTCTGTGTTGGGATCTGAGGCTTGGTGCCAGGTTGGAGGGCTGAGACCTATGGGCCGAGGAAACAGGCCCCTAAAAGCCTGCCGTGGACTGCTGGAGGCAGAACTGACATCAAGGTGACTTGTCTTATATGTACTTTCCCTTGTGTGTGAAGTAAACACCAAGACTGTAAAGCAACACATTGTTTTGTGCATTTGCCTCAAGTGTGAATAAAACTGTGAAGTTTTGCGTTAAGAACTTGTCTTTTGCCTCTGTACTGCCTCCGCTTACCTCATCTACCAGAGCGAAACCCCACAGTGCAAAACGTGTAAAATGCACGCAACCTGGATAGAAAAAGCTGAAACACTTGTGGGGTTTTGCTCTGGTAGATCGGGTAAGTGGGCGCAGTACAGAGGCAAAATACAAGTTCTTAACTCAAAACGTCAGCGTTTATTCACACTTGAGGCAATTGCACAGAACAGCACGTAACTTTGCAGTCTTGGTGTTAATCCACACACAATGGAAAGTTCATATAACACAAGTCACCTTGCTGGCAGTTCTGCCTCTAGTAGTCCACAGCAGACTTTAGGAGGCCTGTTTCCCCAGCATGCGGCTCTCTGCCCTCCAGCACGGCACAAAGCCTCAGATCCCAAAAACAGAGACATCTCTGCTGAGCCCAGCTGCCAATTTAAGGACAGCCAGATGCTGCCAAATTCCGGACCGGCACTTAAACGCTGGTCCGGTATTTGACCTCACTGGCCGGAAACCAGCCCAACCGCACATGCTGGGAGGAAAATACCTGCCTTGTCAGACACAACCCCTCACTGTGTCACACACTGAACAAAAATGCAGAAAAAAAAACAAAAAAAACTGACTGAACTGATGTGCAAAATCATCTTGTGTGCCTCCGTGTTTTTTAGCGGTCCCATTAACTTGAATGGGTCCACGAACCGTTTTCCGCGAAAATAATAGGACAGGTTATATTTTTTTGACGGACTGGAACCACGGATCACGGATGCGGATGACAAACAGTGCATTAGCCGAGTTTTCAACGGACCCATTGAAAGTTAATAGGTCCGCAGAAAATCACAAAAAATGGCACAACGGACATGGAATAAAACAACGGTCGTGTGCATGAGGCCTTTTCCTGAATAGACCGCGAAACATTCCGGATCGCCTTAGGCCCCATTCACACAACCGTATATTTTGGTCCGAATCCAATCTGCATTTTTTGTGTGTCGGATGCAGACCCTTTTCCTTCAATGGAGCTGCAAAAGAGGCACAACTGACAGCACCCGGATGACATCCATGACGTTCAACTATAGAACGTTGTGATGGGAGCGATTACAATTATAAGGAGTTGGATGAGATTCCCCCCCCCCCCCCCCCCAACATCGGCAGTGTTAATAATATTATTATTATTATTAATCAAAAATTAAATAAAAATATAAAAAAAAATAAAAAATACTTGACCAACCCAAACCCCACTGTTCCAGCATCACTGTTCCTCTCCTCCCAATGGAATTATGTCCTTCTGACTATAGCGGTGACGTGCCAGTATTAGCTGCGGCGGTCATATGCGGTACATTGCACGTCATCGCTGCAGCCAAAACAGTACGGAGAAGAGCACTGGGGTTGGGTTTCGGACGGCAAGTATAATTTGTCTCATAACAAAGACACATCCCCTATCCACAATTACAAGTGGTCGGCTATCTCCGGCATTCCCACAGAGGTGAATGGGCGGCAGCGCGCCTGCATGACTGACTATCCATTCAAACAGGGGAACACTGAGCCCCCTTCCTCATAATCGACAGGGGCCCCAGCAGTCAGACTCCTGCTGATCAGATACTGTTCCCCTATATTGCTGCTAGGGGGTAAGTGTTTGTCATGAGACAACCCCTTTAACCATTAATGAGAAACACAAAAGCACAGCTTTGTTTGTCCACCAGTCTGCATTCGAAGGTAGCCCAGCCAGGAAGGCCACCAATTTATATTGGCGAGCCACACAATTAAATCTGCATTCATGCCAGATGCTGCAGGGCAATGGCCGCAGACGGCAAAACTGAGGCCATGTGAATGGCAGGGAATCTATGCCAAGCATAAGCCTCCATGTGCAATGGGCCTTCTAGATAGTTTTAAATCTGCCTCACTGTTTCTGTTGCCCTTAGCAACCAATCACAGCGCAGCTTTCATGCTTTAAAACCAGAATTCTAAATGAAAGCTGGGCTCTGATTTGTTGCGGTGGGTAACAAAGATGGTTCTGTAAATCTTCCTTGCTGACAAAAACCCAGTCACAAAACCAGGTTTATTCACCGTAAAACAAGTGTGGGTTTTGAAGGTCACACATTTCTAGTGCTTGTTCATGAGAATAAACCCTATGAAAGGCACAAAGCTATGGTCCGCTATGACACCATTAGACTAAGGCCTCTTTGCACATGACCGTATGGCTTTTTCACTATTTTGCGGTCCGCTAAAAAAGGGACCCAAAAAAAATACGGATGACGTCCGTGTGCATTCCATTTTTTGCAGAACGCAACAGCTAGCCCCTGATAGAACAGTACTATCCTTGTCCGTTATGCGGACAATAATAGGACATGTCCCCATCTTTGAACAGAAAACTGGAAATACGGAAAACGGAAGGCATACGGAGTACCTTGCGTTTTTTGGGCGGATCCATTGAAATTAATGGTTCCATATACGGTCCGTATACGGAACGCAAAACGAAAAGAAAAATGTTCGTGTGCAAGAGGCCTTAGGGTTGCCATCTTTTCCAACAAAAAATACTGGCCAAGTTAAGCCACACCCCAAAGGGGTGTGGTTGTGGGGGTGTCTTAACACAGGGTGTTAAGTTGCCATGTCATAATGTGGCTCCCAGTATTATTAGTGCCCCCATCAGTGCCCCCCCAATAATATTAATGTTTCCATTAGTGCCCCCCAGAATGGATAATGCCCCCATTAGTGCCCCCAGTAATAGCAAAGACCCCATTAGTGCCACCCGGCATGGATAATGCCCCCAGTAATGACCCCATTAGTACCCCCAGCAATAGTAATGCCTTCATTAGTGCCCCCAGAATTAATAATGCCCCCATCTCTTCAAGAGAAAAAATTACCGCCACTGACAGGGGCACTAAATTACTGGTTTGGCCGGCGAGACACCGGCTGGGTGGCAACCCTAGTTAGATCGGATTATGATACTGGCAATCAGCCTTGCGCTATAATATGGCTGGTAAAACGTGACCCCATTCCAGCCATGTCTGTACAAGTGTCACGGATGGTGTAACAGAAAACAAGAAGTTACAAATAAGGATCCGACTGGCTTGATCCAAAACTAAGGAACAAAAGGGTGACCCCTATTAAAGCCCTGAAGCTCTCCCTGTCTTTTCAGCCCATGCAAAGATCTCAGTGATAGAAGGTTGCATGTCCACGTACCTAGACTAAATGACACCTGCAAACCCTATAATAGTGAGGGGACATGACCACCAGCTCCCTGCACTTAATACGGAGGGAGTCAGGGTCACCTAGAACCAAGCCAACAAATACAGAAATAGACTTATCTGAAAACCCAGCTGTAGCAACTTCTAGCAGAGAACACAATCCAGGATGTAATATAAACCGCAAGGTGAGGCAGTATGGGGAGGAGATATATAGGGAGGCCATCACTGCTAATAGATGACAGCTGGGAGAGGGAGGAGAGATGTCAAAACGAAAGCAAAACAAAAGAAGATCATGCAGGAGGTACTGAAGAACGTCTATCAGAACTTCTCAAAGATCTGGTGGTGACCAGGCCTATATGACAGTATAGTGCCAGGAAGCAGGTAAGGTATCTCGCCTTTACCAGTCCAGTAAAATGGTGGGGAAGGGGGGGGGGGGGGTAATTTACTTTATAGGTCAGTTTCACATGAGAGCGACCAGTCAGGGAATGATGATGTTCCCCAGACCATGATAAACTGGCTAATTCAGATCTGTGATGTAGTATGGCCCCAGAGAACACTCTGACTACTACCCCCACCGTAATCCCCAAAACAGGTCATCAATAATGTCTTACATGTTCATTGCTGGAAAAGACAGGATGCTTTATCCGCATCTTATTACATAGTCTTCAATGGTCACGTATACCACTAGAGTGAGACTACAACTCGAATTTACAAGCCATAGAAGACACTAGCTGAAGTGTGATCCACTGTTTTCTATGGAAGAAGAAAAAAACAAAACAAAAAAAAAAAAAAAAAAACACACACACACACACACACACGACCCGAGACGTGCGCAGAACTAGTTGTCATGACAGTGTCCATTGCATCACATAAACCTCACAACCCTCAAGTATTAACTGAATACAGAGACCATTACAAAAATACAATAAGCTTCACGCTGGGTTCACAACGTGTTCAAACGCGCTGTAAAACGCTCAGCACATGAAAACCAATGCTTCCCTATGGCCCTGGTTCACACTTGAGCGTTTTACAGCGCGTTTGAACGCACTGTAAAATGCCCTACGCTCAAAAAAGTTCTTGAGCCTTTTTGGGGCGTTTTGTCGCGCGTTCCCGTACATAGACTTTCGGGAACGCGCGACAATGGGCGTTCGCTTGTCTCTGTATGCGCGATTGTAAACGCCGGTACAATCGCGCATACAGAGCACTCCTTTCAGAACGCTCAGGTGTGAACCCAGGGTCAGAGTACATTCACACAAACGCAATCTGTCCGTGCTGCTGACCGCAAATTGCGTCCCGCAATACACGGGCATCACCTGTGTGAATCCTGTACTGTGGCGGGGACCACAATATACGGGCACTGGCCGTGTGAATCCATTATCAAGGATGCAGACCCATTGACTTAAATGGGTGCGCGATCCGCAATATATGGAAAAAGACATGTCCTATACTTTTGCAGTGCGGAGGCAGGACCAAAAGGCCCACGGAAGTGCTTCCGATCCGTGCCTCCGCTCCACACAGTATATTGAGGATTGCGGACCCATTTAAGTCCATGGGTCTGCATCCATGGTAATGGATTCACCCGGCCAGTGCCCACATATTGTGGAACTGCCATTTGTGGTGCGCAATACGGGCACGGACGGCCTACTGTCAGGTGACTGCACTGTTATAAGGTTTCCTTCAGACAAGATGTTAAAACTCATCCATGTTCCCGGGCAGTAAACACAGGCGAGTTTTTAAAATGCCCATGTGTGGTTTTACTAGCAGACCCATTCACTTAAGGCCTCATGCACACGACCGTTGTTTCATTCCGTGATTTTCTGCGGACCTATTGACTTTCAATGGGTCAGTTGAAAACTCGGCTAATGCACCGTTTGTCATCCTCGTCCGTGATCCCAGTCCGCCCAAAAAATATAACCTGTCCTATTTTTTTCACGGAAAACAGTTCGCGGACCTATTCAAGTCAATGGTACCGTGAAAAAACGCGGAGGCACACAAGATTGTCATCCGCGCCTGTTTTTTTCCTATCATTTGCATGGCAAACTTGACAGACTTTTTTTTACTTTCCTTCATGTCTGGTGATCCTCCAAAAATAAAGGAAGACACACGGAAACGGATCACGGAACCCCATTTTGCGGAACGGAACACAACAACGGTCGTGTGCATGAGGCCTTCGTCTTGCAAGAAAAATCGGAGCTGGATGGTGCAAATGGAACTTCGCTTATGTGAATTGATCCATTTGACTTTAAAGGGCATCTGTCAGCAGTTTTGTACCTATGACACTGACTGACCTGTTACATGGGCACTTGGCAGCTGAAGGCATCTGTGTTAGTCCCATGTTCATATGTGCCCGCCTTGCTGAGGAGAAAGATTATGTTTTAATATATGCAAATGAGCCTCTAGGAGCAACGGGGGCGTTGACATTACTCTGAAAGGCTCTGCCCTCTCTGCAACTTCTGCATCCTCTTAAATGTGATTGACAAGGCCAGGCAGTGTAAATGTCATCACGCCTAGGCTTGACTTTTCCTAAAGTCAAAGTGCAGAGGGTGCGGCACTTGCAGAAAGAACAGAGCCTCGAGGAGTAATGGCAACGCCCCCGTTGCTCCTAGAGGCTCATTTGCATATATTAAAACATCCTTTTTCTCAGCAATGCGGGCACATAGGAACATGGGACCAACACAGATGCCTTCAGCTGCCAAGCGCACATGTAACAGGTCAGCAAGTGTCATAGGTACAAAACTGCTGACAGATGCCCTTTAAACTAGAATTACTTAGGAGCAGGGTTGATCCTGCTGATTAATGATACCAGACTTTTGATAATTCTGAATGCAAATGAGGGGTTTAGTGCACCAAGGGGAGAGGCTAGTAACTTGGTGCACCTCAGCTTTCCAGTGCTGGCCACCCCCCTCAGTGCACTGAAGCCCTCTTTCGCATAAAACAGGGATCAGCAACTTCTGGCACTCCAGCTTTTCTGAAACTACAACTCCCACAGTCCTCCTTTCACTTCTATGGGGGTTACAAGAACAGCCAAGTATGTGTGCATGCTGGGAGTTGTAGTTTCACAGCAGCTAGAGTGCAGAACATTGCAGATCCCTGGCGTAAAAAATAACAGTCTTTTTTCTCAGGAACGCTGCAACCAATTGTAATCAGCAGGATCAACCTACTAGGTTCTTGTACTAGGGTTGATCCTGCTGCTTGGTGGTCTTTAATTACCATTCTCTACTCTGAACCCAGATCTGAAAATTATTTGTCCGATTGAGCACTAAGTTGTAATTAGTAACAAGGTTAAAATCATATGAAAAATGTATTTTAACATAATGTTCATATTTAAAGGGGTTGTTTACCTTTGGGGACTTTTTGGTCAGTTCCTCTCACGTCCCTGGACCTGTGGAGAGAAGTATCCTTACCTGCTCCCCGCTGCAGGGTTCCATCTCCTTTGGTCCTTCTTGTCAACATCTGGTGTGACGGCGGGTCAGGTGTCAGCGGTGACATCTATAGGTGTCGTGACTCATGGGGGACATGTCACCCCTGCAGTGGCATCCGTGACCCCCGTGAAACCGGAAGCTGACAAGTGGGGCCAGAGCGCAGCAGCGAGCACGCAAGCAGGTCCAGCAAGGCATACAAAGGTGGATAACCCCTTAAAGCCCACCTATATTGGGGGGAGGGGCTTTAGGCCCCGCCTCTCTCCTGATTGGCTGTGCGTACAATAAAGCTTGTTACATTGTATCATTGCTCCTTCCTCTGATTACATTCTGTTACTTCACTGAATAAACTAAGAAATCAGTTTTCACTCTCTGCATCACCACCTGAAGGGATCGGGGGGTTTCACGCCCCCCCACCCCTGCTGCACAAGTTGTCGCCCGCTGTGCCAATGTGCCATGGTAAAGCCCAACGCACACAAACTGTTCCTGTGTCAATATCGCTCCCCATCAGCTGATCCGGATATTTTTGTTTTCACACAAATGGCTTTCACCGACGGCTCGCCAAATGTTTCAAAACTACAACCCCCATCATGCCCTGGAAGGCTGCCGACTAAAGTGCACACTAGGCCTTGCAGTTTAATAACAGCGACGGGTTTGCAGCCTCTACACTTAGTATTTCACCACCTTTTAGGAAACTACAACTCCCAGCGTGCTGTCAGTCTCCTCCTGATGGGTCCAGCCAGTCAGTCATTCTCCATGCTTTGAAGAACTATAACTCTCAGCATGGCCTGCCAGCCGTGCCTTTCTAGGCTGCAGACTGGGACTTCTAGTATCACATCAGCGTGCTATCAGTTGTGATAAAACTACGGATCCCAACATCCTCTCCTCCTGCTACATCCAGCCAGTCATTCTCCATGCTTTGAGGAACTATAACTCCCAGCGTGGACTGTCAGCCATTGTGAAACTACTACAAGTGCACACTGGGGCTTGTAGTTACAGGAGGACGGCGACAGGTTGCAGACACTAAATTATGCACTTCAGGTACGTTCAAGTGGAAAAAATTACAAATAAAAAAATAAAATCAATAAATAATAAAATAAAAATAAAATCACAGGAAGATTGGCAGGAGAATCCGTGACAGAAATCTGAATACGTGTATCGCTCGTGCGTGTTCACACACAGCATTTTCTGTGCTGGAAAAACCTGATGCGGAATTCTGATTTTAGAATGTTTTTTTGTTTTGTTTTTTGCCCCAAGCAGTTTTTTTTTATGCGTTTTTTCATCCTGTCTGTTGTCAATGGGAATCCTAGATGCGGATCCCACATCAAAAACTAACCGGTCACTTCTTTTTTCTTTTTCTTTTAAACCGCAAGCAGAATAAGAACGGTCAATACGAATTCACACGCAGATTCCCCATGGAAATTAATTTGCACTGCGTGCGTTTTTGCTGTGGGTTTTTCGGTGCGAAATCAAGGCCAAATAAACATCCTGTGAACATTGTGCAAGTTTTCACTCTTATCCGCCAGCAAATCAGCGCCATTCAACGGCTGCGGAATCTGCTTCAATAATGGTGTTGAGCGCGAATATTCGAATCGCGAATATCGCCACTTCGAGAATTTACAAATATTTTGAATAGAGTGCTATCTATTTGTAGTCGCGAATAGTGTTGAATATTCTAATGGCGAATTTATCGCATTGCCGATTTTTCACAATCAAGTAAACAAAGACTGGAGATCACGAATTCTTGAGTTTGCAAATTTATGGCGAATATTCGGCCAAACATTCACGAAATTCAAATATTGCCTATGCTGCTCATCACTATTCAATAAGTGACCTGTCATAAAATATGCGCCAATCGTCACAGGAGGCGGCTAATTCCTTGGTGTGAACAGGTCCTTATGGAGCAGCAACTTCCACTTCCCTGCCTGTTGCTCTTAGTAACTGTCGAGCAACTGCAATTCTAAGCTTGTGGTCAGAGAGTCTTATGTTAGTTGTAAGACTACAACTCCCAACATGTCCTGTCAGTCTGTGTCCCCCCAACCTGTTGTGAGACTACAACTCCCAGCAAGCTCTTCTCTATGACTGGTGGCACTACAGCTCCCAGCATGGCCTGCCAAGTCCCCAATACAATACACACATTCCGACGCCAGCACCCACCTGCCCGCTCTCCGGTAACACTCCGGCTCCGCTGCTCCGGCAGGCAGCGCACTCTCTCCCTCCTCGGTACCATCACCCACACCCGGCTACTCTGCACCTCTCTACCTCCGCCTTCCGCTCCTATCCTCCGGCGCTCCGCCCCCCACTCGGCTTCTGTCATAAACCACGCCCACCGCATACCAAGCTGTGGGCGTCACGCCGTCTATTTTCTTATCGCACCGCCCCTTCGGCGCAGGACTCCGCCCCCTCCCGCCGCTAAGCCCACCCATCAGATAGCAAGCAAAGTACGCCAGGCCCCGCCCTTAGTATAAACCCCGCCTCTTTTTGAGCTGTGGCTTCTCCCTCGTCCACACGTGTTCCGCCCCTCGGCATATTGCCTGTATGGCCCTGTGTAGTGGCTGCCATGGTGACAGCCACAGGACATGCTGCCTGCCAGTCTCTAGCGCCACCTTTTGGGGGGCAATTGCATAAACTGCAATTTTTCTAAACAAGTGTATTTTTATAGGCACAGTTTATAGTGGTGGGGACTACTTGTCTGGATCCAGGGGGATGCTCCCAATATAGATGGAGAGGGCATTGAGCCTATGGTCAGTTTGGTGTGCCATGAGTCATGCCTTAACCCCTTCTACCCCGCGCAAGTTTAGCATTTTCGGTTTTTACTCTCTGTCATCCCGGAGCTATACGTTTTTTTATTTTTCCGTTAACGTATGAGGGATTGTTGTTTTTTTTTTGTACTTTCTAAGGGTACAATTTAATATTGCATAGGATGTAAAAAAAAATCCAAACAGGGTGGAATTAGAAAGAAAAAACACAATTCCACCACAGTTTTATGGGTTTTGTTTTTACGGCGTTCACTATAAAGTAAAAACTGACCGGCCCAGTACGATTACAACAATGTCACATTTGTATAGTTTAAGTTGTGTGTTAATACTGGGGGGGGGAAAAACTTTGGAAAAAAATATTTTTTCTTTTTATTGCTCTGATCTGACCCCTATAACTTTTTTTTATTTACATTTACAGAGCTGTGTTCATTTTTTGTGGGACAATCTTTACTTTTCAGTGATATCATTTTGGGGTGTGTAGGACTTTTTATTAAATTTTTTGGGAGAGAAGAAGCCATAAAAAAAATGTGAATCAGCCATTTTGATTTTTTTTACATTACGCCATTCACCGTATGGGGAAAAAATAGATATTTCAATAGGACGGGCTTTTTCCGATGAACAGGAATGCCTATTATGTCTATTTTTTAAGGGTTTATTTTTATTTGGGGAACACGGGTAATTTAAACTTTTATATTGTTCACATTTTTTCTTTTTAAAAACTTTTTTTTAAAGGGAGTCTTTCACCTAATCTGAGCGTTTTAGACCGCTCAGATCAGGTTATAGACTCTTTAACCCTCATTACGATCATACCTGTCTCTTATGTGTCCCTCGCCCAGATAATGAAAATAACACTTTTTAAACTTATGCAAATTACCTTCTGAAGGTGCCCAGGGGCGGCGTTACTGGGCGATGTGCCCAGAAAAACACACCTCCAGCCGGCGGACGTCACGAGCGGCACCAGAGGACGGCGGGCTGGGAACTGGCCCGCACCTGCGCACTGCTCTGCCCATTATGGGCAGAGGAACATCCTTTCATATTGCGCATGCGCCGGCCGGCTGTCTTTAGTTGGCCGGCGCATGCGCAATATGAAAAGCTGTTCATCTGCCCATAATGGGCAGAGCAGTGCGCAGGTGCGGGCCAGTTCCCAGCCCGCCGTCCTCTGGTGCCGCTCGTGACGTCCGCCGGCTGGAGGTGTGTATTTCTGGGCACATCGCCCAGTAACGCCGCCCCTGGGCACCTTCAGAAGGTAATTTGCATAAGTTTAAAAAGTGTTATTTTCATTATCTGGGCGAGGGACACATAAGAGACAGGTATGATCGTAATGAGGGTTAAAGAGTCTATAACCTGATCTGAGCGGTCTAAAACGCTCAGATTAGGTGAAAGACTCTCTTTAAACTTTTTTTAAAGTCACCCTAGGTGACTATACCATGCAATTATTAGATTGCACTTTGTATAAAGTCATGGAATTTTATCCATTACAATATACAAAGATTGGTATATTGTCTATAATGCAGTGCTGCCACCTGCAGGCCTGCATTGGAATATACCTGTAAAAGGCATCGGGCTCTGGCCTTTCACAGACAATGAACCGGCTCCCCCGATTGCCATGTGAGGGAGCCGTTCCAAGCCCGGAAGTGTTTTGCTGCTCTCAGATGCTGTGGTCAAATTTTTGACCACGGCATCTGATGGGTTAAATGTCTGTGTGCAACAGCAGGCACCCGGTGGCTATGGTGCCCACTTTGCTCCAAAGTTTAAAGGCCCGACATGTGACCTACTACAACGACACATGTCGGGAAAGGGGTTTTCCGGGAGAACATTATTGGTCTATCCTCAGGACAGGTCATCAGTGGGGGGTCCGACTCCTGGAACACCCACAGATCAGCTGTTTGAAGAGGCCATGGTTTTTCGGTGAGCACTGCGGCCTCATCACAGTATACCAAGCTCAGTGACATACATTGTATAGGGGCCATGCTTGGTATTGCAGTCCAGTCCCATTCACCTGATATACATTGACGTCACTGACCGAGGGCGAGGCCTCGGTGCACCATTGACCTACAAACTTCACACAGCTCGAACTTGAAACGCCCTCTCTTTTTTGGTCTGGACAATTTTAGAAATTTCCTCATGAGACCATATATTTTCAGCAGGTTCCCACGACCTTTCTTCAGGACTTAATCCTTTCCAGTCGATAAAGAAGTCTTAGAGGAGACCTTATCTCCAGGTGAGAACTGAGGTGGAGACATGTGTCTTCGATCAGCAAACTTCTCCATCTGGGCAGACGGCTGCAGAGGAGCCACCCAAGTCTCCTGCCAAATTTGGGAACTGGTTTCAGCAGAAGAATCAGTGGCTGGTACTCCAGAAGAAACAGGGACAGAAAGAGGTCCCTGAAGCTGGTGACCATACACGATATATAGAAAGGAGACTTGCCAGTAGCTTCACCAATATGGTTGTTACATGAAAACTCTGCCCACAGAAGCTAAACAGCCCAACTATGGTGCATTGACGAAGTGATGGAAGTTGGTTAAAAACCTGATTTATGCGTTCCACTTGCCCACTGGACTGCGGGTGGCATGGAGATGAGAAGTCTAATATGATATCTAGGTTGAAAACAGCTCTTTGAAACTTGAATGTAAATTGCATTTCACGGTCAGACGCGATGTGTAAGGGGAATCCATGGAGACGGAAGATGTGCTGAATGAACAATTTAGCTGGCTGAGTATGGGTACAAAGTGAGCCATCTTTAAAAAAAAAAAATCTCTGACCACCCAGATGACCATGCATCCCATGGGAGGAGGTAAAGCAGTAGTAAAAGTTCATGGCGATATGCTGCCACGGGACTTCAGACACCAGCAGAGGAAGGAGAAAGCCTGCAGGTTTTTGTTTGCTTTGGGCAAATGTGGCACATGTTGAAGCAAAGTACCAGATGTCAATAAAAATAGGCCACCAGTGATTTTTGAATGGACCCTAAATGATAACTGGGTAATTGGCACCCTCTCAACAGGTGACACCTCTCACCTAAGGCCAACTTTGTAGCTGGCGGTACCTGATAGAATAATTTTGTTTTGCATAGGAGGTGGCCTTAAAAGAAGCCATAGGTAGGGATGAGCAAACTTCTGTTTTCAAGTTCAGCGTACAAGGTTCGGGTTATCTAAGAATTCCATTATGGATTCCGCTACCACGGATCATAACTTATGGGCCGTGGTAGTGGAATCCATAACGGAATTCTTAGATAACCCGAACCTTGTACACCAAACTTGAAAACAGAAGTTCGTTCAACACTCGCCGCAGGTATAAATTCTTCCTCAGTCCCCTTTTTGTAAGAGTACGGCTCTAGCTTCTACAGAGGATGCGTCCACCTCTAGGAGAATTGTTTGACAGGATCTGTGCGGAGAAGAATGGATGCAGAAGAGAATGAGGAAGAGACTTGAAGCCTGAGTCTGCCTCAGGAGACCATACTTTGGGATTGGCCCTTTTACGGGTAAGAGCTGTAGAAACTGTAGTAGTTGTCAATTCCCAAAATTTCAGTATATGTTAGTAGACCAGATTGACTACAACACAATCATAAAGGAGATACTGGAAAATGTCTTTAACTGGTTCCTGAAAAAAACGCAGGAGTATTCCAGAAACCGAAGGGTATTGCGAGATATTCATAATGTCCATCTTGGGTGTGAAATGCAGTTTTCAACTCATCCCCTTTACATACCCAGATTAAGTTGTACACTCTTGGGAGATCCAGCTTGGCACCATGGATTCTGTCAAATAATTTGGTATTTATTTATTCTAGGGAGTATTTATTCTCAATGGTTATTTTGTTTAAACCACCGTAGTCTATACTTCTTTATCACAAAGAAACCCGGTCCTGCTGGAGAGCAAGACTTTCGTCTAAAGCCTCTCTTCAGGTTTTCCTGGATGTATTTGGACATTGGCTGAGTATCAGGCAAGGACAACGGCTAGATTTGGCCACGAGAAGGAGTAGTCTCCGCCAAAAGGTCTGTGGAGCAGTCAGAAGGCCAGTGTGGAGGTAGCGTCTCAGCCTCTTTCTTATCAACATAGCTGCCGTAAGCAGGAGACAACCGTTGCAGATTTTGTGGAACTGATGGAACATAGAGAGGCAGTACAAGTATCAGGCATCAATGGTGGTATGCAGAATCTGCCCTGAGTTCCAGTCCAGAATGGGATTGTGCTTGCAGAGCCAGGATAACCCCAGTAGCAGAAGTTCTAGTAGAAATGGGCAGAATACGATAAGATTTTCTCCATGTGGAATGCGCTCACTTGTAGCTCCAAGGGCATGGTGACATACTCAATGGACTCTGTGAGGACCCTCCCATCAAGGGAAGTCACCACCAAGTGCTTCTCAAGACACAGAACTGGAATATGATTCACCAATGCCTGCTGCGGGAAGTTTTCTGCCGAACCAGAGTCTAGGAAGGCCTCTATGGTAAACCGCATACCAATGGTAATGTCAGCTTCACAGGGGACTGGTCTTTACCCATAGTCGTCTCCAACCCACCCTCTGCTCTCACTCCTGCCTTGAAGGGGCAGGCAAAAACATAATGTATCTTGGCTCCACAATACAGGCACAGATAACTGCAGAGCCTGGGCAGACGCTTCTTTTCAGTTAACCTTCCACCCACATGGGTTCTGGTGCTATAGCTGAAGGAGGTGAAGAAGCCAGCAGCTTCTGGAATGTCGGTGCTAACCGAAAAGATCTTTTCTTATGGGCTGCTTCTTTGGCCCGTTCCAGGAATCGCAGGTCAATGCGGGTGGCTAGAGAAATCAAGACCTCCAGTGTGGACGGTACGTCACGACCCGCCAGTTTCTCCTTTATTTGCCCTGATAGACCCTTCCAGAACGCAGCCAATAGAGCTTTGTTATTCCAGGCTAACTCTAAGATAGTGTATTGGCCAACTGTGAGATTGCCCTGACGTAGTTGCATCATATATGCTACCTTAGCTTGGTCAGTAGGAAACTGGTGGGGCTGCAACTCACACCATGCAAAGTGGATGGTGCATTGATTTACGAATCCACAGCTCAGCTTAGGGTCTCCATCATATTGTAGAGATAGGCCAAAACCTCCCGAGGGTATAGCTTGAGGAGGTGTTGCAGGTACTGTGGCTGCCGCTGAAGGGTATGGTGCTGTTGCGGAAGTTTTCAGCTCACAGCGGTCACACTGTAGAGCCAACTTTTGAAGCACTTCAGACAGACCTATTTGGGTTGGGTCAGCGGGATTCAAGGCATGACCTTACTGTTATGGGAAGTGGGTGTGGACCAGAGAAGATTAACCTTTGCAGTACTGCAACAGAGTCCCCAATTCACACACAGGCAGCCAACCCCCTGCGCACAGGACAGCGGCGGCCATGAACTGCCATTGTAACATTTTTTTCTGGATGCAAAACTTAAACGTTACAAAACCAAGAATCTCAGAGAGCTCATCATCCAGGTATTGGACAGGTAGCTTACCTTGGATGAATCTCTCAGATCTTCTCAACTGTGGCTCGGTACAGGGAGGACTGGATACTGATTCTTCCGTCTTCTCTGGTTCGGTGACTTCTGCAGGTTCTTGAGAACTTGGAGGGCTGTCATTTGGAGCTATGAAATGGATTGGGGTCTCAGGAACCACTGTTGCAGCTAGGATCCAGATGCTTGTTCTGGCACTGGATCATGATCAGGTGTCTTGGGCAGCTCTGGTGACTTTTCCACTTCCAGGAGCTGTTCACGAACATATTCTTTTACGCACAGCTTTAATATTTTGAGGTGGACAATCTGAGTGCCTCCACCTTCTTGGGTAATCTCATAGATGTCTGATCCCAGATGTGGGTTTGCAGTCATGACATAGGGCACTCTCTCCCCCACTTGCTATCTAGCTTACTGGAACAGTGGTTATTTTTGAGCCAGACTTGGTCTCCAATTTTGAGTGGTTCGGCTCGGGCATTTTGGTGGTAGACAAACTAGACATGTCTCTGCTTTTGCTGTACTTTCTCCATTTTACTGTAGGCAATCTCTTTAGTATCCTCTAGACGTCTTCGGTGTTCTCCAACCCAGTATGAACAAAGGGGATTGTCCCTTCTGATTGGGGCCTAGGGATCTGATCGGAGGCTGGGTAAGCCCTCTGCAGTCAGCCCTGGGGACCTAGAAAGGACCCCAGGACTGTACGTTCAGTAATCCTGCTGTTAGGGCGCACTAGTGTAATCCACACCCGTGCCATAGAGACAGGAGTATGCTAATACTTTCTAAGCCTAAAATAATTTTGTTAGACATTAATTTCCTAATGAGATTATATAAGTAAAATGTAAAAGTGAAACTGGATCGCACATCCTCAATACTATGCTTTTATCTAATAACTGCTTCTCAGCGCAATTTATAGTATACCTACCCCTATATTGCATACTGTACATGAGGCATTGGTATACAATTTGATAAAAAAGCATAGGCCCACTCACCGCGACAAGGTTGTCTCCCCGAGTGGGAGCCTATTCTAAATTTGGTGCGGCGACCATGTACTAAAATGTGATGAAAATATTTTAGATTTAAAAAAGCACACAATTATTTTTTTGAAAATAAGCCATTATTTTTTATAATATTCCTTTTATTGCACATACTTTACATACAATTTCAAAATAAATACGTATTCGGGATCTACACTGTTGAAATCACCTGAGCAGATCATCTAACAGATTAAATATGTACAGTATAACAATAAAGTAAAAAAAAAAAGCAATGTCAAAAAAAGAATTTTTCTGCATTTGCAACACAGAAAAAAAATGTATATAAATTATGAAGTAATTTATATTCAAACAGCACAAAAAAAAGACTAGCATAAGGCCTCATTCACACATCAGTGTTTGATCAGTGTTTTGCATCAGTGATTGTGAGCCAAAACCAGGACTGGAGCCTCCACAGACATAAGGTATAAGGGAAAGATCTGCACCTGTTCTGTGTTTGGAGCCGCACCTGGTTTTGGCTCAAAATCACCGATGGAAATCACTGACCGAACACTGACGTGTGAATGAGGCCTAAAGCTTGCATAAAACTAGGCCTAATACAGCCATGACCATAAAAAACATGGAGAGGCAAAAACTGAAAAAATTAGCTGGTCATTTCGGGGTTAAGTAGAGTCCAACTTTCCCGTTTTTATACCTTGCGCTCCTACATGAGGCTCTGTAATTTGTTTGTGTTCTAGAACTAACTTTGGGTCAGGTCAACGTTAGCTGTCAGCGTGACTTTCCTGATTGAAGTCCGATAAACATGGAGCAAAACAACAATGAAAATGTTGTTACATAGTAACAGTTACACACCCCTCGTCCTGCAGTGCTGGCCCACAGGACCGCAAGAAAAAAACTTAGTTTTTTGCCAGAAATTTTATTTTTCGCTTTTAATGGCATCTTTTGCATCTGTGTTTTTTGGTCCATTATTTATTTATTTTTTGTAAAAACGCCAGCTGCAGATGTTATCTGACGGTCCATGGCAAATATGAGACACGGGACACACAGGCGAGTTTTTGCAAAAAAAAAAATGCAGCATGCTGGAGCTCTTGGCGTTTTTTTTTTTCCCCGGTGTTTTCACATCACCTTTCCTAGAAGAAAATTGTAGTGGACAAACACACTGGGGTAGAGTAAACCTGGGTTCACACCTGAGCGTTTTACAGCGCGTTCCTACGCACTGTAAAACGCTCAACAAGGAGAAACCAATGCTTCCCTATGGGAATGGTTCTCACCTGGGCGTTTTACAGCGCGTACCATCGCGCTGTAAAACGCCCGACGCTCAAAAAAGTTCTTGAGCTTCTTTGGGGCGTTTTGTCGCGCGTTCCCGTACATTGACTTTCGGGAACGCGCGACAATGGGCGTTTGCTTGTCTCTGTATGCGCAATTGTAAACGCCGGTACAATCGCGCATACAGAGCACTCCATCGCGAACGCTCAGGTGTGAACCCAGCGTTAGGCCTCTTTCACACGGGCGTCATGTTTTTGGCCCGGATAAGAGGCGGGTGCGTTGCGGGAAAATGCACAGTTTTTCCACGCGAGTGCAAAACATTGTAATGCGTTTTGCACGCACGTGAGAAAAATCGGCATGTTTGGTACCCAGACCCGAAACCGGACTTCTTCACAGAAGTTAGGGTTTGGGTTAGATGTTGTGTAGATTGTATTATTTTCCCTTATAACATGGTTATAAGGGAAAATAATAGCATTCTGAATACAGAATGCATAGTACAATAGCGCTGGAGGGGTTAAAAATAAAAAATTAACTAACCTTAATCCACTTGCTCGCGCAGCTGGCATCTCTTCTCTCTTCATCTTTGCTGTGTACAGGAAAAGGACCTGTGGTGACGTCACAGCGGTCATCACATGGTCCGTCACATGATCCATCACCATGGTAAAAGATCATGTGATAGACCATGTGATGAGCGCAGTGACGTCATCAAAGGTCCTATTCCTGTGCACAGCAAAGATGAAGACAGAAGAGAAGCCGGACTGCGCGAACAAGTGGATTAAGGTGAGTTAAAAATATTTTTATTTTTTTTAACCCCTCCAGCCCAATTGTACTAAGCATTCTGTATTCAGAATGCTATTATTTTCCCTTATAACCATGTTATAAGGGAAAATAATACAATCTACACAACACCTAACCCAAACCCGAACTTCTGTGAAGAAGTCCGGGTTCGGGTCTGGGTACCAAACATGCCGATTTTTCTCACGCGCGTGCAAAACGCATTACAATGTTTTTGCACTCGCGTGGAAAAATCGTGCATTTTCCCGCAACGCACCCGCATCTTATCCGGGCCAAAAACATGACGCCAGTGTGAAAGAGGCCCTAGGCCTTAGGCTTCTTTCACACAAACTATATGGATTGGCTCCGGATGCTTTCAGGATGCGTTCAGTGAAACTCGCACCATTTCGCAAGCAAGTTCAGTCAGTTTTGTCTGCAATTGCGTTCAGTTCAGTTTTTTTCCGTGCGGGTGCAATGCGTTTTGATGTGTTTTTCACATGCGTGATAAAAAACAAGGTTTACAAACAACATCTCTTAGCAACCATCAGCGAAAAACGCATCGCACCCGGACTTGCTTCACTGAAGCCCCATTCACTTCTGTGGGGCCAGGGCTGTGTGAAAAACGTAGAATATAGAACATGCTGCGATTTTCACTCAACGCAGAACTGATGCATGAAAAAAAAACGCTCATGTACACAGACCCATTGGAATGAATGGGTCAGGATTCAGTGCAGGTGCTATGCGTTCACGTCACGCATTGCACCTGCGCGGAAAACTTGCTCGTGTAAAAGGGGCCTTAATAAAGGCTACATGTACTTGACAATGAAAAAAAAATACAGCCATTAAAAACGGACACTGTGTCCACTTTTCATGGCTATTTTTCAACCATGTGTGCATGCATTTTATGGCTGAGTCTGTCTGTCTGTTTTTGGCCATTTTGCCAAAGTTCATTGGCTTTTTAAAAAATAAAAACCCAAGCCCCTGCAGTGCCCTCAGTATACATATTGTGCCCCATAATGGCCCCATGTCCTCCATAGTGGTCCTCAGCTGTCATCTTTCTTTTTAGCCAAAAAAACATAAAAAATTGCTCACCTCATCCACTTGCACGCACAGAGGCAGTTGTTCCACTCTTGATTGTGAAGGACCTGCGCTAAGCGTGATGACATCACCGTGCTCCCAGCATGATCGCGTGCCGATGTCATCACGCTGAGCGCAGGTCCTTCACAATCAAGAAAGGAGCGTTTTCCTCGGCACGTGCAAGTGGATGAGGTGAGTGATTTTTTTTAACCCATAAAAGGCACCCGTTAGATGGGTGCACTCCTGTCTAAGCGGCTGTTAAAAATGGTCCGATTGATTTCCTTGGGGTCCGTCTGGCACTGAAAAAGGACTAAATTAGGACTTGAAGACTGCTATTCCACAGCCATGCAAATAGCCCCTAAGGGTCCATTCACACGTCCGCAAAATTTTGCAGAACAGGTGCGGACCCATTCATTTTCAATGGGGCTGGAATGTGCTTTCCGCATCTGCATTTGCGGATCCGCAAAAAAATAGAACATGTCCTATTCTTGTCCGCAATTGCGGACAAGAAAAGGCATTTCCTATGAGAGTGCCGGCGATGTGCGGTCCGCAAAATGTGGAACGCACATTGCCAGTGTCCGTGTTTTGCACATACGGACGTGTGAATGGAGCCTTAGACTGCAATGGTTCTGAAAACGGTCGTGTGACTCTCATGTGCATGTAGCCTAAGACTGGTGTTTCTTATGCCAGTTTAAGTAAAAAGTGCGCTGGAGTAAGATGCAGCTAATTTTTTATGAAATACGTGAATAGGGGGCGATCCGTGCGCCAGAAACTGAACTCTGCGCCAGGTCGGAGCTAATATAGATTTCATGTACAATTTCTCCCAGCTTTTTTTTTCCACCAGGTGTAGCCAGGAGAAAAGTTTTTTCTTTACACTGGAATACCCCTTTAATGAATATATGGAAGAGAACAGGACACAATCCTGACCCTGTGTAAGGTAACATGCACACAACCATATCCATTTTGCGGTCCACAACCTGCGGATCTGCAAAATACATATACCTTCTACGCGCAATCCTCATTTTTCTCAGTCTATGGGCCCATTCACATGACTGTATATTTCTGTTCGCATCCGTTCTGCAATTTTGCGGAACGGATGCGGACCCATTTAATTCAATGGGGCTGCAAAGGATGCTGTTCGCATCCGTACTTCCGTTCCGCGGCCCCACAATAAAGATAGAACATATCCTATTCTTGTCCATAATTGCGGACAAGAATAGGCATTTCTATAATGGAGAAGAACGCTCCAATCCGCAAAATGCAGAATGCACACGGGCGGTATCCGTGTTTTGCAGATCTGCAATTTGCGGACCACAATAATGGATATGGTCATGTGAATGAGCCCTAAGAGCTCAAGCACACAACCATAGCCTGTTTTGAAGTCCACAAATTTTGTGGATTGGAACGTGCTGCCTTCCCTGTAAGGCCCCTTTCACACGAGCGTCACGGATTAGGTCCGCATGCGTTCAGGGTGCGTTCAGTGAAACTCGCACCATTTTGCAAGCAAGTTCAGTCAGTTTTGTCTGCGATTTCGTTCAGTTGTTCAGTTTTTCTCCACGCGGGTGCAATGCGTTTTGATGCGTTTTTAACGCATGTGATAAAAAAACTGAAGGTTTACAAACAACATCTTATAGCAACCGTCCGTGAAAAACGCATCGCATTCGCAACTTTTTCACTGAAGACCCATTCACTTCTGTGGGGCCAGGGCTGTGTGAAAAACGCAGAATACAGAACATGCTGCGATTCTCACACAACACAGAACTGATGCGTGAAAAAGACAGACCTATTGAAATGAATGGGTCAGGATACAGTGCGGGTGCTGTGCTTTCTCGTCACACATCGCACCTGCGCGCAAAACTCGCTTGTGTGAAAGGGGCCTAAAACGGACAAGAATAGGACATGGTCTATTCTTTTTTTTGCGTGTGCCACAGAACGGACATACGGATGCGGACAGCACACGGTGTGCTGTCCGAATCTTTTGCGGCCCCATTGAAGTGAATTGGTCCACACCCGACCCGCAAAAAATGCGGAAAAAAAATATGTTCGTGTGCATGAGCCCTTAGGGTACATTCACACGACCACATGTATTTGGCAGTCCGCAAAATACGGGTGACGTCGGTGTTGCATACATTTTTTGCAGACCCATTGACCCATAGGACATGTTCTACCTTTTGCGGAACGGGCATAAGGATGCAGAAAGCACACGGGCAATGTCTGATCCGCATATTTTGCAGATCGCACACTGACCCATTTTTTGTGGATCCACACGTCCGCAAATTACAGAACCTGTCCTATTCTTGTCCATTTTGCGGACAAGAATATGCTTTTTTTTTTACAGTGGGTCCCACGAAACTTGTGGCATGCACATGGGCCTCATCCGCATTTTGCGGTTCCGTGATTTGCGGACCACAAAATTGATATGGTCATGTGTTGGAGGCCTTATTAATAGAAATGGCAATTCTTGTCCATAAACGGACAAGAATAGGGCATGTTCTATAATTTGTGGGCCGGACATACGGATGCTGTCCGTTTCTGTTGAAGACCCAAAAACATGTATGGGTCTGTGTGCGATCTTCAAAAAGTGCAAATCAGATGCAGATCCAAAATACGGTCGTGTGCATAAAGCCTAACCCACTAATAACTAGTGTACAATATTATGTTGCAATAATGACCACTCACTGTTGGAAATAACATTTCAGTGGCGTACTATAATTGCTAAAGAGGACCCGTCACCTCTCCTGACATGTCTGTTTTTCCCCCAAGAAATAACAATTTTGGAGCATCCTTTTATTTTTTTTAGAACGATGTGCTGTTCCTCTGTTATTCATCCTGGCAATGTATGAATAAATTGTCAACTGGGCTTTGCTATACGCTTGTTCCAAGGGTGTGTCCTTCTACACTCTCCAGTCAATCCTGGCAATATCAAACTATGTAGAGACACATCCTATTGAAGACTGAAATGGAAACTCCCAGTTGTCAGTTTATTTATAGATTTCCAGGAGGAAGGATAGAGGCACAGCACAATGTAGAGTTCTCTCCCTCTGATACCTCCCGTTTTACACAGAATTCAATGCAGTCTCTATAAACCGGTAATAAAACAAAAAAAAAAACAAAAAAAACATCCTGAGTGTCATCAAATGAAGCCTAAGGCTACTTTCACACTTGCGGCAGTGTGATCCGGCGGGCAGTTCCGTCGTCGGAACTGGCCGCCGGATCCGCCAATAAGCCGCTGACTGAAAGCATTTGTGAGACGGATCCGGATGCGGATCCGTCTCACAAATGCATTGCAAGGACGGATCCGTCTCTCCGCTTGTCATGTGGACCGACAGATCCGTCTTGTACTTTTTTTCTCATTTTTACCGATCTGCGCATGCCGGAACGACGGATCCGGCATTCCGGTATTCTGAATGCCGGATCCGGCGCTAATACATTCCTATGGGAAAAAATGCCGGATCCGGCGTTCAGGCAAGTCTTCAGTTTTTTTCGCCGGAGAGAAAACCGTAGCTTGCTGCGGTTTTCTCTTTTGCCTGATCAGTCAAAACGACTGAACTGAAGACATCCTGATGCATCCTGAACGGATTACTCTCCATTCAGAATGCATGGGGATAAAACTGATCAGTTCTTTTCCGGTATAGAGCCCCTGTGACGGAACTCTATGCCGGAAAAGAAAAACGCAAGTGTGAAAGTACCCTAAGGGGTGACTCTGCCCCGGTGCCCCCGATGCTAAATATCTGTAAATGTTTGCTGTGTGAATAAGTAAAAAGCCACGCGGGAGAAAAAGGAAAGTATTCACTTTTATTTCTATGTAATTTTTTTAGTTTTTGGGAATGTTAAGCCCGAAGCTTGAGGTCTTGTAACGCCACTAGAGCTGCATTTCTTCCTGATGCGCCCATGACACCTCCGCCTGGAAAAGAGCAAATCATCATCAGTCTCACGTCATAGCGTACTACTGTGTGCATGTCATTCTGATTGTTTACTCCGTCTGATCCCAATCACAGACTGCCTCTGCCTGTTTCCAGAAATTCTGGACATACATGATAGGGGTGTGTGAATGTAGGCTGAATGACTCCCAAACCTGCAAAAAGAGTCAATATAATACACAGGCCTAGAATAGAGGGGGTTAATAGAGGAAATTCTATATTCTGTGCCCTGACATATTAGCCAGGGAAGGCAGCAGTTACAAAGAGCACCTCTCCCAGAATGTCGCACTTCAGTTATTTATACCGCCCAACTTTTAGAAAACAGAAAGAGGGAAAATATATGCAGCACTTTTTTCTCATACTAGGCCTCTAACTCCGGCCACAACATAATTATACACACCCAGTCCCCTTAATGCCCCCCCATACTAATTATTTCCTCTTTGTGCCAACACACAATAATAATGCTCACAATGTGCCCCCTCACAGTAGTTATACCCAGATATGTGCCCCCTAACAGTAGTTATGTCCAGATATGTGCCCCTCACAGTAGTTATTTCCAGATATGTGCCCCCTAACAGTAGTTATGTCCAGATATGTGCCCCTCACAGTAGTTATTTCCAGATATGTGCCCCCTCACAGTAGTAATGCTCACAATGTGCCCCTCACAGTAGTTATGTCCAGATATGTGCCCCTCATAGTAGTTATGTCCAGATAGAGGCAGAAACAGCTGAGAGCAGGATATACCTCAGCCGTTCCTGGACCGCGGGACAGCCACTGAAATCCCGGCTTGTCCCTGCGGCATCTGGAACGATTGGGAGGTATGTTTGGTCAGTTATTTTGATCAGTTATTGTGAGCCAAAACCAGGAGTGGGTCAAAACACAAAACAGGAGCAAATCTTTCCATTATACGTAGGCTTCACTACAGGTTTTGGCTCACAATACCTGATGGAAATAACTTACCAAATTGTGGCCTTACACAAACAGTGCATTGATTTCATTAGATATCGTAGTCAAGTATCAGAATAATGTCAGTGTGAGGCAAAATACTCACCCAGATACCTGACCCTGACACCTGACTTTGATATTTGACTCTAACATCCGAGTTTGACTTATGTTTTTCATAGGTCAGGGTCAAAGTCAGAATGAATTATAGATATACTGTGTATTTGTATGCTAAATCAGATAGCCATAGAAAGGCTATAGCTGGGCTTATAGCTATGTCTCTGAAATGCTGTAGGCTAATGTATTACAGCAGTAGATGAGTGCGTAGCTCAGTGGTTAGGTTGCTGGTTTATAAACTGGAGTTTTTGGGTTCAATCAAGACTCAATAAAAATCTTAAAACAAGTTAATGTTTTTAAACATTAGATAACATACAAATTCAAGTGATGTGTGACTTTCCTCACTGGTCAGCATCGCAATAACTTTTAGGTTTACTGTATTTTTGTATGCTGAATCACTTCACAAAGAAAATGCCAAGCTGATGCTCTGCGGTAAGGTAGTTGACTCATGTGAAGTGTTCCTGGGTTCAAAATCCCTTCCATTCTTTAAAAAAAAACTTAATATTTTTAAGCCCTAGATAAAGACAAATTCGAGTGATGTGTGACTTTCCTCACTGGTCAGCATCAGCATCGCAATAGAATACATCATGGTATTGTACAGCGACTCCTTCAAGACAACAAAATAACTAAATAGCCCTCAGTCACCTGGAAATACATGACGATACAGTAAATTACTTCAGAATTCTTTTATTTATCCAAACCATTCTGAGATTGTTTTCTAACGATACATTGTACTTCATGATAAAAAATTTTGTCAATATAATTCACCTTTATTTATAAAAAAATCCCAAATAAAAAAAATTAAAAAAATTAGCAACTTTCCAAATTTGAATTTCTTTGCTTTCAAGGCAGATAGTGATACATCATAAAAGAGTTATTACTTTACATTTCCTGTAGGTCCACTTTCATGTTTGCATCATTTTGTAACTGCAACTTTATTTTTTTAGGCTCTTATAAGGCTTAGAATTTTAAAAGCAAATTTTAAAATTTTTAAGAACATTTCTGAAACCCACTTAAGGACCACTTCAGTTATGAAGTCACTTTGTGGGGCTTACATAGTGGAAACCACCCATAAATGACCCCATTGTAGAAACTACACCCCTCAACTTATTCAAAACAGATTTTACAAACTTTTTTAATCCTTTAGGTGTTCCACAAGAATTAAAAGAAAAGAGAGAGGACATTTTTAACCACTACAGGACCGCCGCACGCAGGATTGCGTCTTTGCGGCGGCCCTGTTATTCCTCCTGGACGCGCTGGGGCATCATCTTGCGAGACGCGAGATTTCCTGTGAACACGCGCACACAGGCACCTAAAATAAAAACTTCCATGAACTCACTATGCCCATCACGAAATAGTATATTTATACTGCCCTGGCATTTTAGGGGCCCTAATGCGTGAGAAGTAGTTTGAAATCAAAATGTGTAAAAAATGCCCTGTGAAATCCTAAAGGTGCTCTTTGGAATGTGGGCCCCTTTGCCCACCTAGGCTGCAAAAAAGTGTCACAGGGGCAAAGGGGCCCACATTCCAAAGAGCACCTTTAGGATTTCACAGGACATTTTTTACACATTTTGATTGCAAACTACTTCTCACTCATTAGGGCCCCTAAAATTCCAGGGCAGTATAACTACCCCACAAGTGACTCCATTTTGGAAAGAGGACACCCCAAGGTATTTTGTGATGGGCATAGTGAGTTCATGGAAGTTTTTATTTTTTGTCACAAGTTAGTGGAATATGAGACTTTGTAAGGAAAAAAATATAAAAATAATAATTTTTCGCTAACTTGTGACAAAAAATTAAAAGTTCTATGAACTCACTATGCCCATCAGCAAATACCTTAGGGTGTCTACTTTCCGAAATGGGGTCATTTGTGGGGGTTTTCTACTGTCTGGGCATTGTAGAACCTCAGGAAACATGACAGGTGCTCAGAAAGTCAGAGCTGCTTCAAAAAGCGGAAATTCACATTTTTGTACCATAGTTTGTAAACGCTATAACTTTTACCCAAACCATTTTTTTTTTATCAAAGACATGTAGAACAATAAATTTAGAGAAAAATGTATATAGAAATTTTTTATTTTTTTTTAAAATTTACAACTGAAAGTGAAAAATTTCATTTTTTGGCAGAAATTTTGGTAAATTTCGATTAATAACAAAAAGTAAAAATGTCAGCAGCAATGAAATACCACCAAATTAAAGCTCTATTAGTGAGAAGAAAAGGAGGTAAAATTTATTTGGGTGGTAAGTTGCATGACCGAGCAATAAACGGTAAAAGTAGTGTAGTGCAGAAGTGTAAAAAGTGGTCTGGTCATTAAGGGTGTTTAAGCTAGGGGGGCTGAGGTGGTTAAATTTCACTTTTTTGGCAGATTCTACATTTTAATTAAGTTTTCCTGTAACACATCAAGGGTTAACAGCCAAATAAAACTCAATATTTATTACCCTGATTCTACAGTATACAGAAACACCTCACAAGTGGAGTTTATACACCTCCAGGCATCTCTATATACAAACTGAAAAAAAATAGCATGGTATTAAACAGGCAGGAAGCGCTCAAACCCATATGCAGTTGTTATTATTTTATTGGTTATCACATTTACATAATTGCTATCTTGTGTAGGATGTTTATTGTGGTACATGTGGTCCGCTGCGGGCATCCTCCACTGTATGCATTTTTGCTGGGGATCGCCATTATCAACAGGCCACAAGTGCAGGATTTGCTCCCCTGTATATATATGCACAAGTGCATATAGGTTTGAGCGCTTCCTGCCTGTTTAATACCATGCAATTTTTTTCAGTTTGTATATAGAAATGCCTGGAGGTGTATAAACAAATTAAAATGTGCCTGTTTTCCATCCACAGGCTACATTTGGGTGCACCTGTGAGGCCTAGGCCATATCAGCCAGTCTTGAGTGGGACTCGCAGACTCCTTCCTCTTCCCATTGCTAGCATGGTTTTATGCTGGAGGTAACTGGTGAGTTGTCTGCGAGTCTGACCTCACGCTCCTGTAATTCGCCCACTGGCCCCTGGTATTGCCCATACGGCTCAGGTAGGTGAGTGTTAGGACCCGAGCTACTTGAGAAACCTTGGTGCGGTGCTCAGACTCAGACATGTCCTCCATAGTAGGATATGTTGGCTAATCTCTCAATTTTACCATCAGTTTGAGGGTTTAGTAAGACCGCAGAGTGCACCTGTCTTTGCTATTATTTTGTTATATTGTTATATTGATTATCACATCCACATAATTTATATCTTGTGTAAGATGTCTATTGTGGTACTTGTGGTCCGCTGCGGGCATCCTCCACTGTATGCATTTTTGCTGGGGATCGCCATTAGCAACGGGCTATGGGTTTGAGCGCTTCCTGCCTGTTTAATACCACACAATTTTTTTCAGTTTGTATGTTGAGAAGGGTGAACAACCAGTAATCCGTGTTGTCTAAAATGCGTATAACGCGCGGGTCCCGGGAAAGGCAGCCTAACATGAAGCCATGTGTGCCTGAGTACCAACAGGCAGGACTTCGCTGTCGTCATCAGGAGAAAAACTCTCAATCTCCTCATCCTCTTCCTCCTCTTCTGCCCACCTACGCAGAACAGGTGGAATTAAACTTCCATGGGTACTACCCTCTGTAGTGGAGGCAACCGTCTCCTGCTCCTCCTCCTCTTCTTCACCATTCAATACGCGCTGAGAAGACGAACTGAGGGTGGTCTGGCTATCACCCTGTGTACTGTCTTCCCCCATTTCCACCTCTTCTACTTTCAAAGCGTCGTCCTTAATTGTGAGCAGCGAGCGTTTGAGTAGACACAGAAGTGGGATGGTTACGCTGATAATAGCGTTATCGCCGCTCACCATCTGTGTTGATTCCTCAAAGTTTCTTAAAACCTCACAGAGGTCAGACATCCATGCCCACTCCTCGCTTGTGAATAGCGGAAGCTGACTGGAAAGGCGACGACCATGTTGCAGCTGGTATTCCACTACTGCCCTCTGCTGCTCACAAAGCCTGGCCAACATGTGGAACGTCGAGTTCCAGCGCGTGCTCACGTCACACAGCAGCCGGTGAGCTGGCAATTTCAAGCGCTCCTGCTATCACAGTCCCTCCCGTGACAGAGGTGAGAAGATCAGATAGACTTGCTGCACGTGAGGCTATCTGACAGGTCTCTCTGTTTCCCTCTTTGTATGTTATTGTTTGGCAGGATCTCACCTCTCCTCAGGTTCTGCTTGTTATCAGTGACGAGGCTCTATTTAGATCCACCTCACACTGCTGATCATGCTGTTGATATTTCCTCTGGGAGTTGCTAGAGCTTGTTTGTTTTGGATCTCCTGCTTCTCCATTCCAAAGCTAAGTACAAGTTGCCTGTTCTGTTTGTTGTTCTCTGGTGTGTTTTTGTTCTAGGCCTCAGGGAGACGCAGGTTTTTTTCATCTGGGAAGGAACCAGCTGTCACGTCTCCTGCCAGGGGCGTACACAGAAATCACTGGGCCCCATAGCAAGAGTCTGAATTGGGCCCCCAACCCCACCCACTACCCACCCCTGGCCCATCCCACCTCCTGGCTCCTCCCCTGCCACACCCCCATTTGCCAATAAAAAAAATGTATACATGTTCTACTGAAACCGTTAGAAACCTTTAAGAAATAGGTGCTGAATTCAGGTGCTTATAGCGCTTTATAATCCATACTCTCTCTGTATGGGAGTAAGGATCTCAGCCATGTACAGCACACATCACTGCTCCTGCCTGTCTGCTTTGGTAAAGTCGGGCATAAATGGGCGATGTCAGACTTTAGCAGAGTGGGCACAGGGCGCCATATGTATGCGAGCACAACTGAACGAGTGCAGGGAAGGAGCCCGCATATATATCACTCCTCCTGCCTGTGCCCACTGCGGTAAAGCCTGACACAGCTTTGTTACCAGCGCCATTTTTTCATCACTTCTCTCACCCCCAAAAATGTAATAAAATGTGATTTAAAAAGTCACACACACTCCAAAAGGGTATCAATAAAAACTACAGTTCATCCCGCAAAAAATGAGCCCCCACACAGCTCAGTAGATCATATAACTGTAAAAAAGTTATGGGGGTCAGAATATGGTGATGTAAAAAAGTAATTTTTTTTTTTAAATCAAAGTGTTAATGTATTTTTACACTATTTAGACATAAAAAACCTACACATATGTGGTATCGTTGTAATCGTACTGACCCAGAGAATGAAGGGCACAGGTCAGTTTTGCCACAAAGGTAAAGCTGTAGGAACAAAACCCCTAAAAAGGTGGAAAAATTGTTGCGTTTTCCCACAAAAAAAAGTTATGGCTCAAGGAAGATAGGGAAGGAAAAATAAAATGCAAAAATGAAAAAACCTCTGGTATCCTAAGGGTTAAAGGGGCTATCTAATCCCTATTATGCCCCCCCAAATTGCCCAGGCACCGCATACAGTTAATACTTATGCCCAATGGGGGGGTGCAGACAATAGCAGGCTGCGTCGGAAATGAGCCTCCCTAGCGTCACCCGCGATGCTAGGGAGGCTCGTTCCCATTGTGGCCTGCTATTGGCTGCTCCCCCCTATGTCGCTGGATGTATTAATCTGCGTGACGGGAGGGAGGCAGTGGCGGCTGTGTGGGCATCAGGAGCAATGCGGGTGCTGGGGAATGAGGTAAGTAAGGTGCCTGGCCCCGAGCATTTTGGGGGGCATTATAGGGGTTGGATAACCCCTTTAACTCATTGCTGCTGATGCTAAGTGTGCACATAGCCACCAATCATATTCTCCCCCCGCCCCTGCAAGGTGACTGATATGCTGGGGGGCCCTGTAGGATCATAGAGGACTCAGGAGGACAGTGTGCTTCCACCCTCTTCTCCCCGGGGAGTGAGGGTGGGGGGAGTAGGAGGAAAGCACACTGTCCTCCGGAGTCCACTATGATCCTACAGGCCCCTTTCCCCCCAAACCCCACTGCTTGCTGCTGCCCTCCCCCTATCAAGAATACCCAAATCCAACCAATACCATATATGAGCTTTATATTAAGTCTGCTGCTGTCCTCTTACTGTGGCACACTTCACTGACCAGTCCTTCAGTATGGGCCAGGGGTGTGGGGCACTCACTGGCTGATGACTGTCTTGAGGGCGGGCGGCAGATGGCGGGCAGCACGTGAGCGCAGAGGATAACTCTGCCACGCCGAGTGCACTCCTCTATTAGGGTGACCAGACGTCCGGTTTTTAGACTCCTGGTCCTCCGTCCGGCACAAGGCCAGGACGGACTGCCAGAAGTCCTCCTTTTTTGTGGTCATCAGCGACTCTAGACTCGACGAGTACGGGGCACTTTAAGGATCACTCACATCACGGCGTAGAGCCGCACGTCCGGCAGCGCCTGCATCGCGCCAGTCAATTCTGGTTTGTGCAGGCGCGGCCACGCAGGAAGTGGAGGAACAGACTCTGAGGAGCGCAGCTGCGCTGAGGTACTCCCTGGTCTGTGCTGTGGGCCGTCTGGGATTGCTCAAAGGGGGGAAGGGCAGGCGCTGGTAATTTTGAAAGGGGTTAATAATACCTACTGTGTGGGTCCTGGGAACAGCTGAAAGGGGGAAATTAATAAGTGTGAAGAGGGGACTGAAAGGGGTTAAATACTGTGAATGAGGGACTGCTGAAAAGGGTTTATGTGAAGGCCCTTCACACTTTCACAGTATTTATTAACCCCTTTCAGCAGTTCCCCATTCACAGTATTTATTAAGCCCTCAGGGGACTGCTGAAAAGGGTTAATAAATACTGTGAATAGGGTACTGCTGAAAGGAGTTACCGTTAATAACTACTACTGTCCCTCCAGGACACCCATGACCCCTCCACAAGTTCTTACCACTCCTCCACCCGTTTCCCGGCAGTCGATGGGGGCGTGGCTTCGCGGAGGTGGGCGTGGTTTGTAAGTTCTAGTGGCGTGGCCGGCGAGGTCCGTGAAGCCAGTGGCCACCCTAGTCTCTATGTGTGCCTGGCTGCGCTGCTCCTGCTGCCTGATACACTGGCCAATCAGCAGCAGCAGGATCCTTGCCTGGGAGGGAGATGCAGCCCGAACAATGGGTGGGGTTGGAGCCGGAGGGAGAAGTTCAAGAACGCCGCCTGAAACTATGAATACACTGTCACTGTCTTGTGCAGAGTAGGGGGCAGAGTCTTCCATGCGCTCCGGGCCCCCCTGTGCTGCGGGCCCCATAGCAACGGCAGTCAGTTTTAGCAGGGCATAGGTATTCGGCGTGTGAGCATTTCCACCATCAGGATCTGCTCATGCTTGCAGGAGTTAGGGAAAGGCATAGGGATTACTAAAAGGTCACCATCACTCTTCCTTAGCTTTTGAGGCCTAGACTGTTGTCTATTTCTTTTTTGTGTATCTGGTGTTTTCCCCTTCCCCATTACCCGTGACAGCTGCAGCGTTGACAGACCGGCTGAAGCTGTTCATAAATTGCGGAAATGTGCACACACGCGGCTCACCTTCACCAGTAGCTCAAGCAAATTGGGGTAGGTTTTGAGAAACTGCTGAACCACAAAGTTTAAGACGTGGACTAGGTATGGGATGTGTGTGAGCTTGCGGAGCTCCAAAGCCGCCACCAAGTTACGGTCATTATCAGACACAACCATGCCTGGATCTAGGTTGAGTGGCGAGAGCCACAGCTCAGTCTGGTCTCTTATCCCCTGCCACAGCTCTGCGGCGGTGTGCTGTTTGTCACCTAAGCAGATCAGCTTCAAGCTGGCCTGTTGCCGCTTCCCCACTCCAGTGCTACACTGCTTCCAGCTAGCGACTGATGACTGACTGGTGCTGCACGTGGATAATTCTGAGGTGGAAGTAGAGGAGGAGGAGGAGGAGGAGAAGTGGGGGTTGGAGCCACTAATGTAGGTGTTGGCGGAAACCCTTGATGGAATTAGGGCCCGCAATCCTTGGCGTCGGTAGCACCTGTGTCATCCCAGTGTACGACTCACTCCCGGCCTCCACAACATTCACTCAGTGTGTCGTCAGGGAAATGTAGAGTCCCTGGCTGAATGCACTTGTCCATGTGTCCGTGGTTAAGTGGACCTTCCCAGTAACTGCGTTGGTCAGGGCACGTGTGATGTTACGGGACACATGATGGTGTAAGGAGGGCACGGCACACCTTGAAAAATAGTGGCGGCTGGGGACTGCGTAACGCGGGATGGCAGCCGACATCAGGCTGTGGAAGCCTCAGTCTCCACAAGCCTAAATGACAACATTTACAGGGCCAGTAATTTGGAAAGCTGTGCATTTAGTGCTATGGCCTGTGGGTGGGCGGCTGGGTATTTGCGCTTGCGTTCAAATGCCTGGGGTATGGACATTGGTACTCTGCGCTGGGACACGGAAGTGGATGTGGTCGATGATGGTGCTTGCGAAGGTCCAGGTGCAGGGCGGGAGGCATGCGGGCCTGCGCTTTCGACAGGGGATTGGCCAGCACGTAACACAGGGGAAGAGGAGGACCCAGGCGTTCGTCACACTTATTACGGTGCTTGGATGCCAAATAATAAGTTTCACTATCCAAATGTTGTCGCTAAAATATAACTATTATTAATACATAATATATAAATAGATTTCTCCACTAAATTTGTAAATAGAAAATGTGCAAAAGATGTGTGCAGACCGGCCCAGTGCCGCAGGCTACGTGTCTGCACGCGGTGTATGAAAGCGTGCAGTACACTGTTTGTGTGTCCTATAAGCTACTGATGAATTGGCTGCCTAGAAAATAGGCAGCCAGAGAAACGCGTCGAGCTGGGCTAGTCAGCGGTCCCTGCTTTCTCTCTGGGGTACCCTGCTGCCACTAACAGCGGGCCCCCTGCTCGGCAGCTGCACGATTTGCGTGCAGCTGCCATCTCTGAAAGGACGTTCCAGAACGTCCAGAGACAAACTCGACCGCTCAGGACGTTTATAGTCAATGGGCGGTCGGGAAGTGGTTAATCGCTATGCATATTAGCTCTTAAGTGCACCTGGCCGGATTCAAGCTGCTCAGTGCACCATCGCTCCACCCCATTTCCTTCCCACCTCCCTCTCCTGCTTGATTGATAGAGCCAGGCTTCTCCTGAGTCATGAAGGCTGGCTTTATGGAGGGAAGGGAAAGGGTGGAGTTATGGTGCACCGAGCAGATCAGGCCCACCGTCGGTGCACGTAGTGTGCCGTTCTAATATACTCACTATTAGAAATATGAAGTTTCAGATTCTGCTCCTGCAAGTGCCCAGGAGACAAAGCTTCTCTGTGAAGTACTCTCTGCATTGTGCTGCTTACAGTTCCTCCCTTGTATTTTTAGTGACGACTATAGCACCAGTCAGGAGACCACTACAGCTGTCACTTATTTCACAGTGAAGCTCCGCCTCCACGGCACTGGCAGGAGCAGAACTAGCAGAATAAAACTTCATATTCACACTATTCCTGATAATAAAAGCTCAACAAAAGGTATATTTGTACTGCTGTCCCCAGCCCTTAGCTAATGCTTTCAGCAGTTTAGGATTATCAAAACTGCTGAAAAACTCACTTTAAACAGAGCAGCATAGTTTGCTGACAGATTCACTTTGGTTGTTTTTGTGTGACATTGCCTCTAGTAGGTGTATATTAGGGATATAGCATTCTGAGCGCCCAGGACTGATGTGTACAATGCTGTGGAATATGTTGGTAATACGCAATATAAGGCCTTTTGCACACAACTTTATTTTGTATCTGCATTTTTAATGTTTTTTCCATTAATTTCTATGGTCCGCCAAAAAACTGAAAACCGCATGCTGTCCGCATCCGGGTTTCAGTTTCGTAAATTATACAACATGTCCTATTCTTGTCCATATTTGCAGACAAAAATAGTCATTTATAGTAATAGCAGTGAGAAAAATGAGGATTGCACACAGAAGGTATCCGTATTTTGCGGATCTGTGGTTTGCAGACCACAATACGGACGTGGTCGTGGGCATGAGGCCTAGGTAATGATAATAGCCGAGGTAGCTGCCTGTAGCTTTACAGATGCAAATCATTGTGTATGCAAACATTTCAGTGTAAACATGTTGTCGCTCGTACAACTGCGATAAAATGTATCAACCATAAAAAAATCATGATCATTTTCATTTTACATAGTAATACTTTGCAGACAAGTCCTCATGTTAGAACCATTTAAAGCGGCACCTCGTAAACTCATATAATATTGCTAAATCCGCTCTTATCCAAGCTTTATGCAGACGGCCATCTGAGAAATGCACAAGCACCAAAAAAAAAAAAAGACACATAAAAGTTATACAGTCTGGAATGGAGGTCGTCAATGTTTATAGTCAGTTATTACGACAACTCGGCATCAATATAAAGGTCACAGAGGAACGCAGTGATTGAGAAATCACTAACAGTAATATACTAAATTCTTCATTTTTCCCTGGCTGAAAAAGCAAATACATTTTATGACATCTACTCTTAAAGTAAATGTAAGTCTTTTAACACCATGCTGTTTCTAGGCTCAGAATTCTATGCTGATTTTATTTCTAATATATATATCCTTATAGCGCTAAAAGCTCTGTTTTTCTGATACACCACTCCAAATCCCAAAGGCATTATAAAAAATAATAATAATACAAATCTGGCAGCCTGCAACCACCACTAGGGGGCACTTAAGAGCTTACGCTATACTGTTTATACAATTAACTTAATAATAAAGATGTATGCACTAAGCTCCTAAGCTCCCCCTAGTGGTGGCCACAGGTTGGTAGAATCTTGTAATTTAAAGATATCAAATTGGTTACTGCAGCGCTGCTCCCATTAGGATGAATACTGGAACAAACTGAATAGCAAATCCGGGGGGAGGGGTTTGTCAGACTCATGTCATGCTGATATCTATTGCCTATCCTGAGGAATTACAAATGTGTGTATAAATATATATATATATATATATATATATACACACACAGTACAGACCAAACGTTTGGACACACCTTCTCATTCAAAGAGTTTTCTTTATTTTCATGACTATGAAAATTGTAGATTCGCACTGAAGGCATCAAAACTATGAATTCACACATGTGGAATTATATACGTAACAAAAAAGTGTGAGACAACTGAAAATATGTCATATTCTAGGTTCTTCAAAGTAGCCACCTTTTGCTTTGATTACTGCTTTGCACACTCTTGGCATTCTCTTGATGAGCTTCAAGAGGTAGTCACCTGAAATGGTCTTCCAACGGTCTTGAAGGAATTCCCAGAGATGCTTAGCACTTGTTGGCCCATTTGCCTTCACTCTGCGGTCCAGCTCACCCCAAACCATCTCGATTGGGTTCAGGTCCGGTGACTGTGGAGGCCAGGTCATCTGGCGCAGCACCCCATCACTCTCCTTCATGGTCAAATAGCCCTTACACAGCCTGGAGGTGTGTTTGGGGTCATTGTCCTGTTGAAAAATAAATGATGGTCCAACTAAACGCAAACCGGATGGAATAGCATGCTGCTGCAAGATGCTGTGGTAGCCATGCTGGTTCAGTATGCCTTCACTTTTGAATAAATTCCCAACAGTGTCACCAGCAAAGCACCCCCACACCATCACACCTCCTCCTCCATGCTTCACGGTGGGAACCAGGCATGTAGAGTCCATCCGTTCACCTTTTCTGCGTCGCACAAAGACACGGTGGTTGGAACCAAAGATCTCAAATTTGGACTCATCAGACCAAAGCACAGATTTCCACTGGTCTAATGTCCATTCCTTGTGTTCTTTAGCCCAAACAAGTCTCTTCTGCTTGTTGCCTGTCCTTAGCAGTGGTTTCCTAGCAGATATTCTACCATGACGGCCTGATTCACACAGCCTCCTCTTAACAGTTGTTCTAGAGATGTGTCTGCTGCTAGAACTCTGTGTGGCATTGACCTGGTCTCTAATCTGAGCTGCTGTTAACCTGCGATTTCTGAGGCTGGTGACTCGGATGAACTTATCCTCCGCAGCAGAGGTGACTCTTGGTCTTCCTTTCCTGGGGCGGTCCGCATGTGAGCCAGTTTCTTTGTAGCACTTGATGGTTTTTGTGACTGCACTTGGGGACACTTTCAAAGTTTTCCCAATTTTTCGGACTGACTGACCTTCATTTCTTAAAGTAATGATGGCCACTCGTTTTTCTTTACTTAGCTGCTTTTTTCTTGCCATAATACAAATTCGAACAGTCTATTCAGTAGGACTATCAGCTGTGTATCCACCTGACTTCTCCACAAGGCAACTGATGGTCCCAACCCCATTTATAAGGCAAGAAATCCCACTTATTAAACCTGACAGGGCACACCTGTGAAGTGAAAATCATTTCAGGTGACTACCTCTTGAAGCTCATCAAGAGAATGCCAAGAGTGTGCAAAGCAGTAATCAAAGCAAAAGGTGGCTACTTTGAAGAACCTAGAATATGACATATTTTCAGTTGTTTCACACTTTTTTGTTATGTATATAACTCCACGTGTTAATTCATAGTTTTGATGCCTTCAGTGTGAATCTACAATTTTCATAGTCATGAAAATAAAGAAAACTCTTTGAATGAGAAGGTGTGTCCAAACTTTTGGTCTGTACTGTGTATATATATATATATATATATATATATATATATATCCAATGTTTAAAAATCCAGAGGTAATGATTTAATGCTATATCAGAAAACGTTCATGGGATTTGGATCTTTGTATAAAAAAAAAATGGTGCAGCAACTGAGATATATAATGAAATCGATCACAACAGATTTTGCACCTATTTAGATTTACAATAGTTAAAGATTTCTCCCAATTCCCAGGGGCAAGATCATATGATTGTATTGACATGCAGGTCAAATCCCTTTAAAGGGCACTTCCTCCAAACCTGGTTGGGTGACAACAAGATGGGCAGAGGAGTTGCAGCTCCCAAATATTAAGGACTCCAGAGCATATGCACATTAATAAAAAATATTCCAGTGCTGGATCACTGATAGACTGGAATTGTATGAAAACTGCTACAAGAAAAACAGCAACCGTCATAGCACTGCATTTAGGGTCTCTGCAACTACTTTATGCTGCCCTCAGACAATATAGCATAAACCTAGTGACAGATTCCCTTTAATGGTGTTCAATGAAATATAATTGATATCAAATATCAATCAGTGGGGGACCGCCATGGGGACCCACACCAGTCCCACTCTTGGTCTGATCTAATGATTCATGGTCCCTGTTTGCTTGAAGAGTAACTACACATGGACAGCCTACTCTGCATCAAAGTCCAAAACTGAAAGTGACCAGTTATTGGGAATGGTAGGGTCCCAGTGGTTGGAGCCCCACAGACCAGTGTTAAAACTTTTATGACATGTCCCACTGCAACATCATAAAACACTATCGTAGAAAAAATCCTTTGCTAATGCCAACCCTTCACTAGGATGTGATTTATTCCATATTCGAGCAGAAAAAAGTCTTATAAATGTGGTATTGTTAAGGGGTGGTTTAAAGGGGCTATATCGCCAGACAAAAATTAGATTTAATGCTTTTTAAATTAATTGTACTATCAGTACCATAACTACTTCGTGGACCTGCTACAAGGTTTGGTCCTTCTCCACTTGAAAGGAAGTTTCTCCGCCGTCTGTTGGCATGTGACTCTGATGTGCTTGAAGGTAGCTGGTTGTGCAAAGGCTGTGCCAGCCTTTATTTCACTCTATGCATGGAGCCATAATTAGGAATAGAGCCGACTTAGCTATTGAACCACACAGCCATTGCCCTTCAATCGTGTCACTAGAGTCATGTGCCGCTACAGTTCCCTTTCATGTGTCATAAACAAACCAGATATACAGCAGGATGGGCACTGGTACTGAAAGCATATTAGTAAGGTTACTTTCACACTGGCATTTTCTCGTTCTGGCAGGGGAACAGCCTGCCAGATCCGTAACTATACTGTTGATCCGTGAGCTGCCGGAAGTCCACCCGGCCCCATTCACTATAATGGGGAGCGGCGTGGATCCGGCCACAGCGCGGAGAATATGGCGAGAGGCAATCAGACAAAAAACGTTGCGTATAGCAGTATTTGTCTGGCCGCCTCTCTGCATATTTGCTGATCCACGCTGCTCCCCATTATAGTGAATGGGGCCTAGTGGACTTCCGGCAGCTCACAGATGTACACTGTAGTTACTAATCCGGCAGATTGTTCCCCTGCCGCAACATCCTGCCGGAACGAGTAAGCGCCGGTGTGAAACAGGCCTAAGTGCAATCAGTTTTAAGTGCAATTAAACCAATTTTTGTTTGGTTGGATATTTTCCTTCAGTCCCATAAAACTCCGTCCCTGTAAGCTGTAAAGGTCTGGGGAAAGCAAAAACAGTACGGTACCTGGATGTGCTCCACTGCCACATAGATAAAGACCATGTATGGGTGTTCTATAATTTGCGAATCCTGGTATTGGTCGAGCAAAATACAACTGGTCTAGAGACATGCTCCCATGGAAAATGTTCTGCAATCAGAAGGAGGTATGGTAAAAATAATAGTTAAAACCTGAAGCTTAAGGGGTTATGGAACCCATTTTAACAAAGGGGTTTTCTCCATTAGTAATTAATGAATATTTTGGGGCTTTTAGGGAGACAGGGCAATAAAGTTTCCAAGGAACTGATGATCAAATAAATGGGTGGGATGGGTAGCTTCAAGTTCCGCCCCTGAGGTCCAGTGCATGCAGTCATTTGGCACTTCCTGTAATTCCCATTTATTTTAAAGGGTATCTGTCACCTAGTTTGACTATATTTAACCCTTGGCAATACTATGTAATGCTGCTTAGCATAATCAAAAGCATACCTTTGTATGTCAAAGTGAATAATGCCTCTTCACTCAATTCCAGTACCTCCCCTTGTGCCATCCAGTCCATACCCTCCTCTAACTCCTGGAACCCCTCCCACCTGGTCATTAGCTTCACAGGGCTCAGCGTATGAGCGGTAAGTATAATAAGGCCAATGCCCACTGCAGGGAAGTCAATGCACAAGCGCACACAGTTTCCTGTCCTGTGCTTGTGCAAGATTTTGCCGAGGGACATGATGAAAGGAGGGAGGAGTTCTATGCTGATCGTGATGTCGCAGAGGAGGGGGTGGACTGGAATGGCGTAAGGAGAGGTACTGGGATCGAGTGAAGAGGTTGGCTTGGGCTCTTGAAGTAGGCTCTTGCTTGCAGCAGTCTTGGGCTCCTTAAACCGTTATTCATGCCCCACTTAAGGGCTCATTAGCATACTAATCAAACTGGGATTTCTGAAATTCTAAACTAAGCATAATACTAACAAAGGTATGGTTTAGATTATGTTAAGCAGCACTACATAACATTGCCATGAGTTAGAGCAATCTAGGTGACAAATTACTTTCAAGAGCCATGAAGTCCGCTCTATACCAGTCCAAATTCAGAATTTTTTCTAGACCGGTGGAGTTTTCAGGGACTGGTCCTGCCAATCACTGTTTTTGACAACTTTAGCTCTAATGAGCGTCAGAGAGCAAAGATAAGAAGCCTGTCAGTTCCCCAACTGACGGAAGATGAATTTTAGCTCCAATTAAGTACAATGCAATAATAAAAAAATGCCCCCAAAGGTGTACATAGCCTTTAAATGGGAGTTCAACAATATTTGGCCAGTAACCCATACATTAGTTATATTGGACTGCAGAAAGGAACCTTATTATAAATGTTTCTATCTTATCATAGTTTATTGGTCATTATAATCTGAATGTAATCTTTCCTTCCATTTATTTTAGTTAGCAACATTAAAAATAATTGTCTCTGCAGATTGTCATTATGTAGCTGCGCTGCTGATTAGGCCATTTCACTAATTCCAGTTCCACCCATGACACTGGAAACATTTTATAGAAAGGTTCACATATAGTATGAGCAAAATATTACTCTTTTTTTTTCCAGATTTTGCCAGCTAAAGTAACAAACAATAGCTACTGTACATACTCCTCCGGAGAGACCGAATATCCTTTCCAGATCCGGTGGCACGAGGACGTCTCTGCCAATCACAGATGCCTTGAAGCCGGGAGCATATTTTTCTATCCAGTCAAACACTAATGAAAAAAAACAAAAAACAGAAGATAACATGACACGAGTTGTTTGTTTATCAGGCTTCATTTGTGGAACGAGTCGTACAGATTAGGATATTGCGCGGTGGTCCAGAGCGCCCATCTCATACAATGAAGTGCTATTCCTCCAGTATAAAATTACAAGTATACATCAAACATATTGCTGTGCGGTGAGGGTGGGCCGGGAAGCTTTCCCAGTATCTTCCTTCTCACGGCCCTGAAAAACATTTGTTCTTCTAATTATATTTCCACTTAGGAGAAAATTGTCCACTTTAAGAATAATTAGCTTTTCCAGTTAACCATGTATGTCCCAGAATGGAGCAGCTTAAAGGGGTTTTCTAAGATTTCCATATTGATGGCCTGTGGTCTGTATAGGTCATCAATATCCGATCGGTGGGGGTCTGACTCTCAAGACTGCTTGCTTTTTTTCCCCTATAGGCAATAACTGAAGATATTTCGCAACTGCAAATAGATAAGTGGAACCTGAGCCTCAAAGAGGACCTGTCTCCTGATGTGTCTATTTTCTCAAAGGGTGTTTTATAACGTGAATTCAACAATTTGGGAATAAATAGGCTTAACAGGCTTAGTGATAAAAAATATTTACAAAGTGTGATTAAATATAAGGTAAAACAGACAAATCACATACAGAATAAATAATAATCACATGGCCTGCACACAATATGGGGGAAACTCCGGTCACCATGTTGTAACCAGGGTCTTACAAGAAAGAAATAGTGTTTCAAATCAATACATCCTACCTGGATGATTTTCCTCAATGGAGTGCCAATTAACTGTCTGCGTATACCAGGTTTATACCTTTCAGCCCCTCCTTCAGTATGTAGTGTGTATGTCTCTGAGGAAAGTACTCACGAATGTGACCTCAGCACAATAGGGGTTGGTTATGCAATCTAACTATCCCTAACTCACCACATTACAAGAAATACCACTGCACAGAATATAGAAGGTAATATAAAAGAGGACAGAATTAAAGGGGCTAGAACCAATCAGTAAAAAAAAGGCTTAAGGTGGATTTACACTCCCAGTTAATCAGCCAGATTATCGGGAACAGATGTTCCTGCAAACCCTCGTTCCTGACAATCTGCCTGTCTAAAGGTGCCACAGATCACCTGATAAAAAGGAGCAAAACGTTTGATCACCTGATGAATGAGCGAAACGTTTGTTTATTGGGTGAAATAATTGTTAGTGCAGGCACCTAAATTATCATTTCTGGGCGACAGATCGTGCTGTCTAAACTGCGATCTGCTGCCCAGAAACAATACAGCTGTATGGGAACGAAGGATCACAATAGCGATCCCTCGCTCGCATACTGTGGAGGTGATCGCAGCATGTAAATGCAGAGCTCTACCCCCACTGAGTGAGTAGCCGACTGTTTGGAAGGAGCGCTTCCTTCCGACAATCTGTTGCTGCTCGGCAAGTGTAAAAGCACCTTTAGGGTCCATTCACACGGCCGGCACCAACCTAGAACTGCCTATTCTTGTCCGCAATTGCGGACAAGAATAGGACATGTTCTATTTTTTTCCATAGTCGTGGACCGCTCCGGAAATGCGGATGCGGACAGCACACTGTGTGCTGTCCGCATCCATTCCTGCCCTATAGAGAATGAATGGGTCCGCATTCATGGACGTGTGAATTGACCCTTAAACAGACTGTCCCAAAAACCCTCCCGTTCCAGCGCCTCTGCTCTATCCTTCCTGTCAAGTTTTGTTTTCATGACTGCAGCCATGAGACGCCTGTATACTGTATGTCACTGCTGCAGCTAATCATTTGCCTTAGCAGTCTTGTTCCGTTTACCGCTGCGGTCTTATGTAGTAGACAGGCATGTTATCGCTGCAGCCAAAATTTGAGATCATGGCTACAGCAGCAGGAGGATCTGAGCGGTGGAGCTGCAACAGAGGGGATCCAGGATGGTATAAAGTTTGTTTTTATTATTATTCTACTAGCTTACCTGCCATTATTTAATTTAACTTGGACAAACTTCATAAATATTTAAAGGAGTTGTCCAAGTGTTTAAAACTGGTGACTAGAGATGAGCGAACTTCTGTTTTAAGTTCGGCGTCTAAAGTTCGGGGGCGGGTTAGCGGAGAATCCCGATCTGGAACCGGATATGGATTCCGACTTCCGTTGTGGTCCGTGGTAGCGGAATCAATAATGGCCGATTATTGATTCCGCTACCACGGACCACAACGGAAGTCGGAATCCATATCCGGTTCCAGATCGGGATTCTCCGCTAACCCGCCCCCGAACTTTAGACGCCGAACTTAAAACAGAAGTTCGCTCATCTCTACTGGTGACCTATCCTCAGGATAGGTCATCAGTATCTGATTGATGGGGGTTAGACTCCCGGCAACCCCGCCGATCAGCTGTTTGAATAGGCCAGTGAGTGCTGCAGCCAGTGACGTTCAGCAACAGATAAATTGGAAATTGGATCAAGAAAGGTCTATGTTTGTCTATGAAGCCTGGGTAACTCTGATAAAACGACTTTTCTTTGGAAAGAAAATGAAGTGAAAAGGCCTCAGTTTAGGATAAAATGAAAAAAGAAGCCATGGTCACCCTCGCTGATCCCCCATTGCTCCGATTCTGATGCTGGTCCCATCTTCACACAGAAAATGCATGTAGATGTCTGCTCAACCAATCACTGGAAGAGGCGGGTCCCTACTGCGGCCAGTGATTGGATAAGCAGGCATTTCCTGTGTGTCGAGACCAGGAAGTAGACATCATCAGGAACCTGATGGGAACGGGATCAGCAGGGGGGGGGGGGGGGGGGGGGGGGGGAATCGGTGAAGGTGGCCGTACGGTTATCTTGCCACTTTGCAGGAAAAAATGTCTGATCTATCATGGAGCTACTACTTTTATTAGTTCTGTATGTCTGCTGGGATACTGAGACCTCGGTTATTGCACGCTCTGCTTTATTATTAGCTTTAATCTTTACTGTAGGTGTCAGTGGGGTAGGTTTATTTTTGGGCACCATTTTGGTTGGCATTATGTAGAGCTTAGATCATAAACCAATTACGGTAATGACCACTTCTAATATTAAAGATTCATCTGCCAATTACAAATCCTTAAAGGCTCCATTTTGAAACCTATGTGGTCAAGTGTCAGAAACCAAAAATCTATCATGTATGGGTATAGAAAGGAATATAATGTAAAAACAGAAATGCAGCTCATCTGGAGTTGTATCTGTAGCTCCAGGGATAATAGGGAAATCTCCCCTGTGGAGAGTAATAGGTAGAACACCACAGAGAAAATAGGGCTTGATTATAACAGGGAACTTTTGCCTTTGCATCTCCACCATTTAGCGGCGCACACCAACTGGTCCCTAAGCATGGCCTCCTGTAAACCATCCCTGGTGTCTTGTACAAAGTTATATAATGACACTGGTTGTGGAATTGCTAAGGCACTGTGCAGGATTGTTATTTGTGCTGTGGGGATTCGCTCTGGTAGTTAGGATAAGCGGGCGCAGTACAGAGGCAAAATACAAGTTCGGAATTCAAGCTTCAGTGTTTATTCACACATGGTGCCAAAAACAAAACGTCACTTTTGCAGTGTTGGTGTTACTTCACACCCAATGGCAAGTTAATATAACAAGTCACCTTGGTGGCAGTTCTGCCTCAGAAAGTCCAAATACAGGCTTTAGGCGGCCTGTTCCCCTGACACAAGGGTCTCAGCTCTCCAGCCCAGCACAGGCCTCAGATCCCAGCACACAGACATGGCTGCTGAGCCCAGCTGCCTATTTAAGGACAGCCAGGTGCTGCCAAAACCCAGAGCGGCACTTAAAATCCGGTCCGGTATTTGACCTCACCTGGCTGTAAATCAGCCCAGCAGCACGTGCTGGGAGGAAAATACCTGTTTTCCCAGACCAAACCTCTCACTGTGTCACAGTGCTTGGTAAATCAGTATTCATTGAGCACTGTGTGACGCTCTTATGCGTTTACTATGGATCCATTTTGTATGCCGTATTATGTGGGTAACATATTCACTGCTGTTTGACACTAAATGGCGCTAGTAATTAGGCACTGTATTGCGGCATTCATTAGGCACAATATGATAGCCTTTTTTAGCCACAGTTTGGCGGTATTATTTAACTACAATGTGGTGGTATTATTCACTTACAATGTGTTAGTACTATTTATGCAAAATGTGGTGGTATTATTAGGCACAATGTTGTGGCATTATTTGTGCAATATGTGGCAGTATTGTTGGGCACATTGAGGTGGTATTTAGGCACAATGTGGTGGCATTATCTATGCAAAATGTGGTGATATTATTAGGCACAATGTGGTGGTATAATTTTGGCACAATGTGGTGGTATTATTTACTTACAATGTGGTGGTATTATTTAGGCATAATGTGGTGGCATTATTTATGCAAAATGTGGTGGTATTATTTTGGCACAATAGGGTGATATTATTTATATAAAATGTGGTGGTATTATTTTGGCACAATGTGCTGGTTTTATGTTATAATGTGCTATTATTTAGGCAGTATTATTGCAGCATTACCTTCCTTTTTCTATAGGGGAAAGGCACTTTTTGCCCAGTGGCCTGCACTTTTTGCCCAGTGGCCTCCACCGTACTGTGAACACTGATTTTTGTAAGTTCATACCTAGAATAGTATTCTGTTTATGGGGGAAGGGAACATCGTACAGACCGTGCCTGCAGTGCTAAACCAATATTTCCTCTGCCGCTATAAAAATGAGCTGATTTCCCAGAACTCACATTCAAAACTGTCAATTATATTTAAGTTACAAAAAATGAGGAAGTTGAGACATTACAAAATATCTGTGTGTAAATGCAGGTCTGTGTATTCATGGCGAAACTGTGAGGGAAAACAGAGCAGAAATATTCTCTGCCGTAAAGAGATTAAAGAATTTATTTAGAAAATGGGGATAATCCTTAAAGCATGTTATTATCCCGGACAGCACTTTATAAGTACCGCAGTCTGTTTATTGGATTACACTTCAATTTATGGCTGTAATATGCGTGCTTTACTAGCATTCATTAGCTCGTATCTGGCAGCGCATTAAAGCAACACCAATTTAACTGGTAGGATTTTCACCCTGGCCTAGATAACACGACATACTGTAAACTACGATACAATCCTATGGATGGCCGTACAATACATAGACGCTGCAACAGATGCAGAGTATACACAAATTACATTCATATCGTACTGTGCAAAGGAAATAGATTGTCCTTAAGTTTATTTAATTTCCAGAGGAAATTGTATTACCCCAGCATCTCAATCTGGAGGACCCAATGCATCTGTAAATTACACTGTGTGCACAATTATTAGGCAAGTTGTATTTTTGAGGATTCATTTTATTATTGAACAACTACAGTGCTGTCAGTCAATCCAAAATGTTAATGAACCTCAAACCTGAATATATAAGAAAGTAAAGGTGAGTTTTTGGCTTTCTTAGAAAAATAACTATGTGTGCAAAATTATTGGGCAGCTATTAGTTTGCAGAATTATTATGTAACTAAATGAAAAAGAAAATGTTCCCATCTCACTTGTTTCTTTTCATCTATTAACGTGAAAATAATAAATAAACAAACTCAATATTTACAAATAAACATCTCTGACATTTCCCCCAAAAAATAAAAAAATAAAATCATTGACCAATATAGCCCTCCTTCTTTTCAATACCAGTCATAAACCTTCCATCCATGGCATCTCACTTTTTGAATCTGTTGACTATCAACTTTTTGTGCAGCAGCAACCACAGCCTCCCAGACACTCTTCAGAGAGGTGGACGGTTTTCCTGCGCCGTAAATCTCGTGTTTAAGTAGAACCCACCTCAATAGGGTTAGGTTGGGTGAAGAAGGGGCCATGCCATTATTCTTTCATCTTTAAAGGGCATCTGTCAGCAGATTTGTATCTATGACACTGGCTGACCTGTTGCATGTGCGCTTCGCAGCTGAAGGCATTTGGTCCCATGTTCATAAGTGCCCGCATTTGAGTCTTTTTTTCTAAACATGTTTCTTGCGAACCTCTTGACTATTTGCAACATAACATTTAATGGTTCTGTGATTACGCCCCAATATCTTAGCAAAAAAAGGTTCCCTCTGAAAGACTTTTCTTTTTTTTTTACTTTTCAGAGCCACTTAAATCTCTTTTCTGGCCCATTTTGCCAGAGAGAAAAACAAGCTGGCTTATAATTGCGCACACCTTGATATAGGGTCTTGATCTCCTTAGGCCTCACCCTCCCATATTACACAAATATGCATCACCTGATATGCTTCAATCGTCCAAGCATTTAAGTTTATACAACTTGGAGTTGGAAAGATGCATAAAAATGATGATATGGTCAAAATACTAATACTTTTGCACACAGTGTATATGGAGAGCCTATTGATTTCAGTGGACATCATGCAGTGCTTCGTTTCCCCTGTGGTGACACTGCAGGAGAACTGAACACTATCTAACATATTGCATCACAGATTACAGCCGATCACCATTATTTGAGGTCGGGAAGGGGAAGAAGCAAATTTCCAGTTTCCTTAGGACAGGTCATCAATTTCAGATCAGCAGGGTCTTTCTTCCGACACCCCCCGCTGTTTAAAGAGGCTGTGGTGCTAATTTCTGTAAGGGGCCCCTACGGCCATGTACCTCCTTACATTTGTGGAGCTAAATGGTAATGTTATGCGGGCACTAAATGGTAGCATTATTTGGATACTGTATATACTGTATGTATTATTTAGCATGGCATGGCGGTATTACTTGGTCACTGAGTGGTAGTATTGTATGTTCATTGCATACATTTTAAAAGCCTGGATAGTCCCTTTAATATTTGGTACAGAAGTTTCCCCCTCATGAAGGGTTTTCTTTCTTTAGTGATGACTCAAGTATTTTAAGTCCCTTTTGTTTGTGGTAATATATAGGTTTGCGGCGCTGAATTACCAGGAAGTTAATGTATGTGACGTAACATACATTATTTTGAGGCCTATTTGTATAAGTTCTCACAGTTGCATTAGGTCCACATCCACGCCAGAGAAGACTTAGTATGTCCACACACTATACTGAGCTAAAGTGATTTAAGGGTGTAATACCTCATCTCCCCTGTGGTGGCACTGCAGTGCAATTTAAAACTAGCTGCCAGGTCCCCCCACGAATTGCAGCTCATCAATAGGGGTGTCAGCAGCATGATAACAAGCGATCAGCTTATTTTGGGAGGGCCCTTCTAATAAAAAGGGCTCTATGGTTTTTAATGGTAGTGTAGTCCAAACGGTAAGCCAAATACATAGAGGTCAATGTCCATAGTTGATCCATAGAAGCATAGATGTAAATTTGATGGGGTTGTGTTATCTGAGACTTTGATGGCATATCTAAGATGTCATCTTTGAGACCCACATCTATCTCCAGAATGGGCCCACTGAAAGTGAAAGAGAGCACATCGCGCATGTGCAGCATTCTATTTTTCTATGTTTCTCTCCATTAATTTCTATGGGAGTTCTGAAAATAGTCGAGCGAGTGCGTTCGGCAATGTTCGGAAGTCCCTTGACTAGCGGGATCATTTACAAACAGATATACGCCCCTTTTGTGGTGCAGGTTCTGTCGCACACCATGTTCCAGCAGAATCTGTAACTTTTTCCCCGCTCACGCCAAGTCTAGAAATAGGGGCGTGGAGGGGGACGGGTCGGCAGGCCCGTCTAATTAATCATTTTTCTAGGCGTAGAAAATGGTCTAAATGTAAGACAGCAAGGAAGCTATCTTACATTTAGAATTGGAGGTGATTACGCCAAATTTATGAAGAGGCCGGTGCATCTGCATAACTTTGGCGATCCACCGCCAGCTATGGGGCTTATATAAATGTGCCCCAATGTCCATACAGTGAAGAACTAGAAGATCTTGGCTCAAGGACAAAATCCTAAAGTCATACATTTTTCAGTATCTGCTCTGCTGACGTACTTAAGACAATTAGGCTGCAGTAGTACAAATGGACAAAATCTAAAACTCATGTTTCTCATATTCAGCGACCACATGATTGCATTAAGTGAACAATAAATATCTTCAAGGATAAGCAGAGTCCGGCAATGTAAATGGGATGTCTTCTACTTTATACTTTTATACCTGATATACATGTTTTATGAGAACAGACATAAGATAAAAACAGAACAAAATATAATAAAGCAAAAAAAATAAAAATAAATATAAAAAAACATTTCAAAAAGACTACGACTAGTTCAGAATAATAAGCACTGCAGCTTCAGGAATGGCGCTCTGATCAGCGTACTCTGAAGTTTATTTATTAGATGATGGAAACATAGACAGTTACAGTATGGGGGTCTCTCTCAGGGCCACCAGAGAAACTCTTCAACCTCCATCCCAAGTATCAGTGATTGTTGCTTCTCGACCATGCAAGGGCGAGGCAATGTGATAAAACAGTGAAGGAGTGTATTGTGCATGTGCGGTGTGCTCTACATTCAATTCTATAGAGATCCGAAAATAGCCAAGTGAGTACATTCGGAAATTTTCTGAAGTCTCATAGAAACAATTTTACGAGTAAAGGAAAACACAATGGGGGTAATTTATTAAGACCATAGTTTTAGACGCCGATCTTAATAACCCCTATCTGTGACGGTGGATCAGCCAAAGTTATAAAGAGGTGACACAAGGCCATGCATTGGACTCCGAAAGCCGGACTCTTCCTAACTTTCGGCAGATCCAGCGCCACTTCTAAATGTACAGTGGGGAAAATAAGTATTTGATACACTGGTCATTTTGCAAGTTTTCCCACCTACAAAGAATGGAGAGGTCTGTAATTTGTATCGTAGGTACACTTCAACTGTGAGGGACAGAATCACCTATCAACCAGCAAGAGTTCTGGCTCTCACAGACCTGTTAGTTTTTCTTTAAGAAGCCCTCCTACTCTGCACTCGTTACCTGTATTAATTGCACCTTTTTGAACTCGTTACCTGTATAAAAGACACCTGTCCACACACGCAATCAATCATGCTCCAACCTATCCACCATGGCCAAGACCAAAGAGCTGTCTAAGGACACCAAGGACAAAATTGTAGACCTGCCTAAGGCTGGAATGGGCTACAGGACAATAGGCAAGCAGCTTGGTGAGAAGGCAACAACTGTTGGTGCAATTATTAGAAAATGAACGCCAGCACATGTCCAGGCCCCTTGAAGTTCACCAAAGACCATCTGGAAAATGTTATTTTCCCCACTGTAAGACAGCTTCCGAGCTGGCTTACATTTAGACCTTTTTCTACGCCTGCAACAGCTGGCCCATCCCCTTCCCCACCCACGCCACACCCACAATTTTAGACCTGGCGTGAGTGGAGAAAAGACGCAGATGGCGGCGCAACTAACCGCTGTGCTGCCATCTGCACCTGAAATACTCCTAATATAGGCGTATTTCCATACAATAAATGACCCCCAATGTTCATATAGTGAAGGTCTACAAGATCTTGGCTCAAGGACTAAATCCTAAAGTCATACATTTTTCAGATCTGCTCTTCCCTGACGTACTTAATACAATTAGGCTGCAGTTGTACAAATGCACAAAATCTAAAACTCATGTTTCCATATTCTGCGACCACATGATTGCATTAGGTGAACAATAAATATCCGGCATTGGATGTCTTCTGCTTTATACCTTTATACCTGATATACATGTTTTATAAAAACATACATGAGATAAAACAGAACTAAATATAATAAAGCAAAAGTAAAAAATAAAATAAACATTTCAAAAGACTATGACTAATTCAGAAAAGGTACTAGTACAGTAGTACATATACTGACCACTTAGTCCCCTGCAGTTTCCAGCTCTGCAGCTCGAGTCTTCACCTCCAGTTTCTGCTTACAGACTGCAGCATTCAGCACATGGTTGCTGTAGCCAATCACTGGCCTCAGAGTTCTCGTACCATATACTGTTGAGGCCAGTGACTGGAGTATATGCCCTTTTTAGTTTTATGGTAATTATGGACCTGGGGGAGTTTCTGTCAACTGGCCTTTAGAGCAAGATCCACCATAGAGAAGACTCTGCTCTGACTAATAGGGGGAGGTCACTAACTGCTGGTTTATTGCAAAAACATAACTATTTTTTTAATATATATTTGGAAAGAGGGAATGCAGTACCCCAAAGGACTACTGCAAAGAGTTACCGTAACTAATACCAAATAGTTAATGCAGTGTTCTTAATTTAAATGTTATTTACTGTGTTTCATGTAAACTCACTAGCACCGTATCAGCATCCTAAGGACTCTTTCACACGGGCGTTGCGGGAAAATGTGCGGGTGCGTTGCGGGAACACACGCGATTTTTCAGCGCGAGTGCAAAAGCCGGAATTAGACTTACCGGTAATTCAATTTCCACGAGATCACCACGACGGCTACAAGGAGAGATTGACCCCTGACCTCTGTAGGGGCAGGAACAGAGAGAGGGTTTAAATCCCCCCCTCCCACCACCAGCACCAGTGTGTCCAAAATTACAGAGACAGAAAAAAGTGGTGAGAACAAAACATAATAAACCAAGAGGGTATTCCTTCATAACCTCCCAGGTAACGCAAAAGAAGGGTAGGGAATATATGTGCCGTCGTGGTGATCTCGTGGAAATTGAATTACCGGTAAGTCTAATTCCGGCTTTCCACTTCATCACCACGACGGCTACAAGGAGATATAAAAAATTATAGCTTAGGGGGGGACGACCGCCTGAAGGACTTTCCGTCCAAAAGACAAGTCTGAGCTAGATAGGTCTAACCTATAGTGTTTTGTAAAGGTGTGGATGTTAGACCACGTAGCGGCTTTACAAATGTCTTCAAGGGAAGCTCCGGCCCGTTCTGCCTGGGAGGAGGACATGGCCCGGGTAGAGTGAGCTCTTAAATTTGAGGGGCAAGACAGGTCTTGGGACTCGTAAGAAATGGAAATGGAGTCTTTTATCCACCGTGCTAGAGAGGATCTGGAGGCTTTTAGACCCTTATTCTTCCCCGAGAAGAGGACAAACAGGTTATTTGATCTACGGAAACCTTTTGACACTTCAAGATACCGTAAGACAGAGCGTCTTACGTCTAGAGAGTGGAAGTTAGATTCCCTATCGTTAGAGGGATTATTGCAAAAGGAGGGTAAGACTATCTCCTGGTTACGGTGGAAATCCGATACTACCTTAGGCAAGAAACCCGGATCCAATTTAAGAATAATCCTATCATCGGTGATACGGAGATAGGGTTCCTGTATCGATAATGCTTGGATCTCGCCTATCCTTCTTGCGGACGTGATGGCCACCAAGAAAGCAGTTTTAAACGACAGATGTTTGATGGAACAATCAAATAGGGGTTCAAATGGAGCGAGAGTTAAGCCAGTGAGTACCACGTTAAGGTCCCAGCTGGGGATCCTAGATTTTAGAGAGGGGCGTAGACGGGAGGCAGCTTTCATGAATCTCCTGATCCAGTGATGACTGGCTATATCTCGATCAAAGAAGCAGGCTAGTGCCGAGACCTGTACCTTTAGGGTAGAGGGTCTGAGACCTAGTTCAAGTCCCTGCTGGAGGAAGTCCAAGATTTTCAAGAAATTGGGCGGCTCTAAGTTTGGGGCCGGGTTCCCCATCCATGTACAGAATCTCTTCCAAATTTTTAGATAAATTGAGAAGGTAACTTTCTTCCTACTCGCTTTAAGGGTAGTTATCACTTGGTCCGAAAGCCCCTGTGACCTCAACTTCTGGACCTCAGGATCCAAGCTGACAACTTGAGGAAGCTTGGGTTTGGGTGTAGTATTGGGCCTTGGTGAAGCAGGTCCCTCCTGGCAGGAAGAGGCCATGGGTCCTCTACTGATAGATTCCTTAGAGCAGGGAACCAGCTCCTCTTCGGCCAATAGGGAGCTATCAGGATTAGTGTCGTATCTTCTAGGTAGAGTTTCTGGATTATCCTGGGAAGTAGAGGCAATGGTGGGAACGCATAACTGAGATCCCAGTCCCAACGAATTGTGAGCGCATCCAACGCCCAGGGATAGTCCCGTGGGTTTAACGAACAGAACGTCGGTACCTTTGCGTTTCTTTTGGATGCGAACAGATCCACCTGTGGAGTGCCCCATCTTTCTGCCAGTAGCTGGAACACTTCTGGATTCAAGGACCATTCTGTCTGGTCTATCGACTGGCGACTGAGATAGTCCGCTTCCACGTTCAGTATCCCTTTTAAGTGGATTGCGGAGATGGAATTCACGTGGGATTCTGCCCAGTTGAAAATCTTCTTTGTGATAGACATCAGTTTCTCCGATCTCGTGCCTCCCTGGTGAGATAGGTACGCCACCGTCGTCGTGTTGTCTGAAAGAATCTTTACGTGTTGACCCCTCAGAAGTATCTCTGCGGTTTTCAGGGCTTTCCAGACTGCTTCTAGTTCCCTGAAATTGGAGGACTGAGAGCGGATAGTTGGGGTCCAGGAACCTTGACACCAACGGTCTCCCACTTTCGCTCCCCATCCTTTCTCGCTTGCGTCTGTAAGCACCTGAATGTAGGGGATTTTCTCCCAAACGACCCCCAAGGACAGATTGCTTGTGTTTTTCCACCAATCTAGGGAGGTTTTTACTGCCAGAGGGATCAGGACCTTCTGATCCAAGGAGGCCTGCTGTCTGTTCCAAGCTCTGAGGATCCACGACTGGAGGGATCTGAAGTGGGACTGGCTCCATGGGACGGACGTGATGCAGGACGAGAGAAGACCTAGGAGGCTCATAGCTTCTCTTATAGGACAGGACCTCCTGTGCTGGAATCGTCGGACCTTTAATTGAAGGTTTCTGACCTTGTCTGGCGGAAGGAAGGTATGTTGTGTTCGGGAATCCAGGATAACACCCAGGAACTGGATAGTGCTGGAGGGCACCAGGTTTGATTTCTTCAAGTTCACCAACCAACCCAGATCCTGAACGAGAGACAGAAAGGTTTGTAGGTCTGTTCTGAGTTCTTTCTCTGAATTGCCAATTAGGAGGAAATCGTCCAGGTACGGTATGATCACCAGTCCTTTGTGTCTCAAGAAGGCCATCATCTCGACTACCAGCTTTGTAAACACTCTGGGTGCAGATGATATCCCAAAGGGAAGGGCCGTAAACTGGTAGTGACGGGTTACCCTCTTGTGGTCCTGGATGGCGAACCTCAAGAACCTTTGTGACTCTGGATGAATTGGGACGTGATAGTATGCGTCCTGAAGGTCTACTGAGCACATCAGGGCATTCCTCTTTATCAACGGAATCAGGGATTTCAGGGATTCCATCCTGAACTTTCGATAGATGACAAATTTGTTCAGGGCTTTCAGATTTATGATTGTACGGAAAGAGCCTTCTTTTTTCTCTACCAAAAACAGGTTTGAATAGAAACCTTGTTTTTGCTGTGTTGGCGGGACTTGTACTATTACGTCCGTTGCCAGAAGGCTTTGAATTCCTTCCAGAATCTTTCCGCGTACTTTGGGGGAATGTGGGTTGGTAACAATGAAGCGGTTTGGGGGAGATGAAGAGAGTTCGATCCGGTACCCGGATCTTATGATGTCCCGGACCCAAGGGTTCGGGGTAATGGACTCCCAAGGAGTCAGAAAATTCTTCAATCTCCCCCCCACTCTGACGTCATTGTTTATCCGAGGGTTTACTCTGGGAGGAGGAGGGGTTATTCCTACCCCTGCCCCCTTTGGGGTAACTCCAGCGTCCTGACTTCCCTTTACCCTTAAAGGGATTGTTCTGGCTAGTGGGGGCCCGAAAGGGATATTTCCTTTTGTAGGGTCTCTCTTCTGGGAATCCCTTTTTCTTGTCAGCCGCTTTCTCCAGGATACGGTCTAGGACAGGGCCAAAGACGTATTCCCCTGAGAACGGGATGGAGCAAAGCTTCATCTTTGATGTGTTGTCGCCCGACCAGCTTTTCATCCATAGGGCGCGACGGGCCGCATTGGAGAGTCCCGCGTCCTTTGCAGCGAATCTGACCGATTCCGCTGAGGCGTCAGCCATAAATGCTGTGGCGGATTTTAACAGGGGGAGGGATCTCAAGATCTCATCCCTAGGAGTATTATCTCTGATACGAGATTCCAGTTCCTCTAGCCACAGTTTCATGGATCTTGCAACTGAGGTAGCTGCGATGTTTGTTTTTAAGATAAGCATCGCTGCTTCCCATGATTTTTTTAAGAGGCTATCTGCCTTCCTGTCCATGGGATCACGCAGTTGAGAGGTGTCTTCAAAGGGCAAGGCAGTCTTTTTATTGACCTTTGCGACCTGAATATCGATTTTCGGTGTTTCACTGAAGATTTTAACTTCGTCCGTGTCAAACAACAGCCGGTTTTTAAAGGACCTGGACACCCCCAACCTCTTTTCTGGGTTGGACCACTCGTCCAGCACCATATCCCGTATGTTCTCATTGATTGGGAACACCCGGGTTTTTTTAACCCTGAGTCTCCCAAACATCTCATCCTGGACTGAGTGTGCTTTAGGGGTTTCTTCGACCCCCATAGTGGCCCGGACTGCCCTTAGCAGGTCTGGCATCTCGTCCAAGGAGAAGCAGAATCTTTGATCTGATTCTGAAGTCTCAAGATCAGAGGAGACCGCCTCGTCCTCCCGTGTTCTGGAGGACGAGGCCTCCTCCTCTATAATCTCTGGATCAGATAGGGAAGGGGAAGGGCCCCTATGTCTTTTTGAAGGGGGTGCATCCCTAGATAGAGGCATCTGGGATAAGGAGGTTTTAACTTCCTCATGGATCATGGACCTTAGATCTTTAAGGAAAGAAGGCTGTTCCTCGGCGATCACATTAGATATGCAGTCCTTACAAAGCTTTTTACGGTAGTCGTCCGGTAGCCGTTTGAGGCAGGACACACATTTGGACTGTTTTTTGATCTTTTTCTGAGCCTCCTTAGTGACCTGGGGAGAACAACCCTTATTAGCTATGGTAAGTACACATGCTAACAGCAGGAGCCCCAAGCCAGAGATGTGGAGGAGGAGGAACAAGCAACCTGGTACAGTGTATAGACAAGTAACAGGGTAAAGGAAGAAGCGCTTCCCCACAGGGGACTTACTACAGGCGGCACAGAAGGGTCTCCAGGGGAGCGGGGTTCAGCCGACATGACTGCACGCTGGCTCCGATGTACGCCGGTACACTGAGACATTCGGCGCTGCTGCGCGCGAAAATTTGACTCGGAGACGCTTCTGAATGACGTCACTTCCCCCGGCACCCGGAAGTGACGACGGCCGTTATCCTGAAGCGCTTAGGCGCGCACCCGGCGATAGCCAAACAGGCCCGGCGGGAGATCGCGACCGGGAGCAGGCTCACATATAATAATGGAGCGAGGCCTCCCTCCTTCGCCCCTGCCCAGCGTTAGTACGAAGACCGCAGGAGGGCAGGGGGAACACCCGGTAGGTGTCAGGAAGTTCCGCTTTCATCTTCATCTCCCCGCAGGGAGACTCTCTCTGCCCCTGTCCTCTGTAGGGACAGGAAACACTGGTGCTGGTGGTGGGAGGGGGGGATTTAAACCCTCTCTCTGTTCTTGCCCCTACAGAGGTCAGGGGTCAATCTCTCCTTGTAGCCGTCGTGGTGATGAAGTGGAAAGTTCGGGCTTGGGATCGGTTTTCTGTAGATTGTATTATTTTTCCCTTATAACATGGTTATAAGGGAAAATAATAGCATTCTAAATATGGAATGCATAGTACAATAGCGCTGGAGGGGGTTAAAAAAATAATTTAAAAAATTAAACTCACCTTATTGATCGCGAAGCCGGCATCTCCTTCTCTCTTGATCTTAGCTGTGTGCAGTAACAGGACCTGTGGTGACGTCACTCCGGTCATCACATGATCCATCACACGATCTTTTACCATGGTGATGGATCATGTGATGACTGGAGTGACGTCACCACAGGTCCTGTTACTGCACACAGCTAAGATGAAGACAAAAGGAGATGCTGGCTTCGTGATCAAGTGGATTAAGGTGAGTTAAATTTTTGTAAAAATTTTTTTAACCCCCTCTTGTACTATGCATTCTGTATTCAGAATGCTATTATTTTCCCTTATAACCATGTTATAAGGGAAAATAATAATGATCGGGTCTCCATCCCGATCGTCTCCTAGCAACCGTGCGTGAAAATCGCACCGCATCCGCACTTGCTTGCGGATGCTTGCGATTTTCACGTAACCCCATTCATTTCTATGGGGCCTGTGTTACGTGAAAAACTCAGAATATAGAGCATGCTGCGATCTTCACGCAACGCATAAGTGATGCATGAAAATCACCGCTCATGTGAACAGCCCCATAGAAATAAATGGGTCGGGATTCAGTGCGGGTGCAATGCGTTCAACTCACGCATCGCATCCGCGCGGAATACTCGCCCGTGTGAAAGGGGCCTCATAGTTTGGCAGACTGTTTAGGTTACCAGGTGATGGACTAGGTCCACCCCCTGGTTAGTAAGAGTAAGGAGTCTAGTCTGAGTAAATCTACAGTAAGGAGGTTTGTGTGGAGAGGTCCTGCAGATTCTGACCCAAGCACAGAGAACCTCTGTCTCTGAGTCTACAGCTGCCTGGAGAACCTCTAAAGGAAGAAGACCAGACATCTTAGATGGTCTAGAACCCACAGGGCCTTGCATTGGACTCTGAAAGCAAAGTATAGTGCACGTCTATGGCAGAAAGACTTTGCTGCTGTGGGAACATTGCTAAAGAAATCCCCATACTTTGACATGGATTGGCCACCCGTCCAGAAACTGTAGAATGAGTTAATAAGAACCTTGTTGCACACCTGTAATTCTGTTGGGACACTGAAAAAAATGTTCTTTAGTGAGAGAGGGAACAAGGGAGAACTAAAACCACCAACATCATTCATTGCCATCTATATGCTGCTATTGGTAGAGGATTGCACTGTGATATACTTTGGAACTGTGTCTATGCTGCTATTTGTACTACTCCTCCTATCATTAAATTCAGCAAAAAGAAGTTGTATTTATTGCAATCAACGGTCCTGGTTATTGTCTCCATCATTCACCAGCCCCTGCACCTGCCCTCAAGCCTCGCACCTTGCCAACGGATCACCATCAAGAGTGCCCCAACTACCACCAGGCAGGAGCCCTAATACTGGTGTGTTTCCCGAGAGAAGAAAGTATGCTTCTATCACTGTATGACCCCAGGGAGCATCGGTGTGAGGACTGCCACTGTGACCTGTGAGTACTACCACCACCATCAGGTCTACGACCACCACCTCCAACCTCTTTATGTAAAAATAATTGATAAGACATCATTTACCATTATCTGCATATTTATTCCTCTCCTCTTCGTTCCACGTCCGCCCTTCACTCAGGGTGTATGGTGTATACTGTGAGAAGATTGAAATAACATGACATCCTGGAGGAGCGAGGGTCGGGTCCAGTGATGAGGGAATGCAGATCTCAATCATCGGCCTGTGAATAGTATGAGAAGAGATGGACATCTTTACAAAGCCATAAGAATGTCATTCCACACTAAAGACACATCCTTGCTTTTACCACTTGGCCAGCAAGATCCTTTATGTAAGGTCTGAGCCCCTTGCAGTACCCCAGAGCAAAGGGGCATCTGCAAATTGTTCACTTCTTTATGCTATGTTAGATGATATCATTTTATGTATTCTACACAGTACAATTATGTTTTAGTGGCACAGTTGGGGTTAAGAATCCTGGCTCAGCACTTGTAGAAGGTTAGGTGTGGACTGGCTCCACCCCTAGCTCTAGTCAGTAATAGGGAGAGTTTGGAAGGGCTAGAAAACTTTGACTTCTGCTCCCCTTTCTTAGGTCCAAAAAGCTACAGAGACTAACTGATCTCTGCATGACCGAGCATTTGAGGCAGTAAGGTAACCTACTTTCAAAAGCTGCTAAGACTTTACTGCAGTGAGGGACACTGTTAAGGCACCCTTTACACCTGGACTCGACCTGGCCAGTTTTAAAATTCTGTATCCCTCAGTGGACATTCCAGCCACTATTGCCCGCCATAGATTCTCCAGGAGGAGACTTGAGACAGATAGAGAGGGAAAAGGGCCCTAACTCCCACCTTGCCTAAATCCATACAATCTGCACTGTGTACAATTGAAACTGTGTTTTGCTATTGTTGCATGTACTACAACTCCTATCTTGCACTTCAGTAGAGAGACGTTTATTCTGATGCATCTGACCTGGTTACCGACTCGCCAGCCATTGCATTCAACACACCCTGCCATGCACTCAAACAAACCTTCAACATTATGGGTACCCCAAATACCATCAGGCAGGAGCCCCACCACAAGGGTGTGCCCGCCTTTCATTGCACGGCCCTAGGGACCAACGATGTGAGCAAAACCACTCCTGTCCTCTGCTCCCGCACCTCCTCCACTAAACCTTTACATATCACTATGTTTGCACGGTGTGCACCTGTTCTTCATTGCTCTCCCTTTTGGATGCGCAGTTGACTTTTCTGCTCTATGAAGTCATATTTATGTTCATCTTAGTATTGCTTAATATGAGAAGGCTATTATGAAATCTGCCTCTTCCCTCATTTGTGACAGCTCCTCTCCAACCTCCTACAACCACCTTATGCTTTTTCAGAGTGGGCAATATATTTCCATTACAAGTCACTTTGTCAGGGAAAGTCCTGGTGATCTGCCTTGTCATTCCTTGCCTGTTCCTCATCTATACATACACTACTCACAAAAAGTTTGGGATATTTGGCTTTCGCGTGAAATTTATGGAAAACGTAAAAAGTTCACCCTACAGTGATATTATATTATGAAAGTAGGGCATTTAAGTAGAAGCAGCAATGGTAATTTCCTTATCTCAAACAATTTATTGAAACAGACACCAATAACAGTTTTGGGTATACCCCAAAAAAAATGTTAATGTCTCAATAACTTGTGGCCTCGCATCAATTACAGCTTGACAACGACGTCTCATGCTGTTCATAAGTCAACTTATTGTCTGCTGAAGGTCAGCCCTCAGGTCATTGAGGTTCTGGGGTACATAGTTACGAGCCTCTACACAGCGATTCAGCTGATCCAATAGGTTTTCAATGGGATTCAGGTCTGAAGAAAGTCCAGGCCACTCCAGCAGCCGTTCCCTGATGATGCGACCTCGATGAGCTGGCACATTGTCGCCCATGAAGATTAAATTAGGCCTGTGTTGTTCATGCAGTATTATGATGTTATTCAAGTAGTATGTGCATGTCCCTGTACCGTTCACAAAGTGTAGGGCAGTTCTGTATTGACTAGACACACCTGCCCACACTGTAACACCACCACCACCCAAGGCTCATCTGGTGACAACAGTGGCTGATGCATTGCGTTCTCCTTGATGTCTCCAACATTGTTGGCGGCCATCATTTCTGCTCAGAGTGAATCGACTTTCATCAGTGAACAGCACTGAGGCGCACTGTTTCCTCATCCAGCATAGATGCTCCCTGGCCCATGCAAGACGATAACGCCTTGGGTACCCTTGTGTCACGGAAGGTGTACAGAAAACTAGAAGACACAAAATGAAGATCCGACTGACTGGATCCAAAACTAAGGAACCATAGGGAAAGCCCTGCAACAGACCTGGCTCTCTCCCTAACTGCTCAGCCTATGCAAAAATCTCAATGGTAGATGATCGCATATCCTCGTTCCTCGACTGTATAACACCTGAACACCCTATAATAGTGGGGAGACACGACCACCGGCTCCCTACACTTGATACGGAGGGAGTCAGGGTCACCTGGGATTCAGCAAACAGGAAAACACAAATGAATGAACAAAACGTATCTGTAGAAGACTCAGTAGTAGCATCCAGCATGCACACACTCCAGGAAGTTTTATAAACCGCAAAGTGATGCAGTATGGGAAGAGATTTAAAGGGATGCAATCAGTGCAACTACATGACAGCTGAGAGAGGCTAACGAGATGAGAAAACGAAAGCAAAACAAAAGGAACCTCAAGCAGGAGGTTCTGAAGAACGTCTGACAGAGCTTCTCAGATGTCTGGTGGTGACAGTACCCCTCCTTCTACGAGTGGACTCCGGACACTCAGAGCCCACCTTCTCAGGATGGGACCTATGGAAAGCCCTGATGAGACGAGTGGCCTTAATGTCCGTCACTAGGACCCACATCCTCTCCTCAGGACCATAACCCTCCCAATGAACGAGGTACTGGAGAGAACCGCGGACAACACGAGAATCCACAATCCTAGAGACCTGAAATTCAAGATTACCATCAACCACAATCGGAGGAGGAGGCAAAGACGAGGGTACAATGGGTTGGACATAAGGTTTTAATAAGGACTTATGAAAAACATTATGGATCTTCCAAGTCTGAGGAAGATCAAGACGGTAGGCAACAGGATTGATGACGGACAAGATTTTGTAAGGCCCAATAAACTTAGGACCCAACTTCCAGGAGGGAACCTTCAATTTGATATTCTTAGTAGACAACCACACCAAATCACCAACATTCAGGTCCGGACCAGGCACACGTCTCATATCTGCCACACGCTTATATCTCTCACTCATGCTCTTTAGATTATCCTGAATCTTTTGCCAAATAGATGACAAAGACGAGGAGAATCTGTCCTCATCAGGTAAACCAGAAGACCCCTCTCCAGAGAATGTCCCAAACTGCGGATGAAACCCATATGCACCAAAAAATGGTGACTTATCAGAGGACTCCTGACGACGGTTATTTAAAGCAAACTCAGCAAGGGATAAAAAAGAACACCAATCCTCCTGATTCTCCGCCACAAAACAGCGCAGATATGTCTCCAGATTCTGATTGACGCGCTCCGTCTGGTCATTCGACTGCGGGTGGAAAGCAGAAGAGAATGACAACCGAACCCCCAAGCGAGAACAGAAAGCCTTCCAGAATCTGGAAACAAACTGCGTGCCACTATCAGAGACTATGTCTGAAGGAATACCATGCAATTTGACAATGTGATCAATAAATGCCTGCGCCAGCGTCTTAGCATTGGGCAAGCCAGGAAAAGGAATGAAATGCACCATTTTGCTAAAACAGTCCACCACCACCAGAATCACAGTCTTCCCCGAGGAACGAGGCAGGTCCGTAATGAAGTCCATGGACAGATGTGTCCAAGGACGGGAAGGAATGGGTAACGGAAGGAGAGGACCTGATGGCCGTGAATGAGGGACCTTGGCACGAGCGCAGGTCTCACAGGCTGCCACAAAACCCTCAACTGACTTACGAAGCGCTGGCCACCAGAATCTCCGAGCGATGAGATCCACTGTGGCTCTTGCCCCCGGGTGCCCAGCAAGGACAGTATCGTGGTGCTCCTTAAAAATCTTGTGTCTTAAAGCGAGAGGCACAAACAACCTCCCAGGAGGACAAAGATCAGGAGCCTCTGACTGGGCTACCTGAACCTCTGCCTCCAATTCAGGATAAAGAGCAGAGACCACCACCCCTTCAGCCAAAATGGGACCCGGGTCTTCAAAATTCCCACCTCCCGGAAAACAACATGACAGGGCATCCGGTCTTCCCCGGGCGGTTTATAATGTCACAGAAGGTGTACAGAAAACTAGAAGACACAAAATGAAGATCCGACTGACTGGATCCAAAACTAAGGAACCAAAGGGAAAGCCCTGCAACAGACCTGGCTCTCTCCCTAACTGCTCAGCCTATGCAAAAATCTCAATGGTAGATGATCGCATATCCTCGTTCCTCGACTGTTTAACACCTGAACACCTTATAATAGTGAGGGGACACGACCACCGGCTCCCTACACTTGATATGGAGGGAGTCAGGGTCACCTGGGATCCAGCAAACAGGAAAACACAAATGAATGAACAAAACTTATCTGTAGAAGACTCAGTAGTAGCATCCAGCATGCACACACTCCAGGAAGTTGTATAAACCGCAAAGTGATGCAGTATGGGAAGGGATTTAAAGGGATGCAATCAGTGCAACTACATGACAGCTGAGAGAGGCTAACGAGATGAGAAAACGAAAGCAAAACAAAAGGAACCTCAAGGAGGAGGTTCTGAAGAACGTCTGACAGAGCTTCTCAGATGTCTGGTGGTGACACCTTGCAGGTCGTCTAGCACGCAAACCACGCTGATGTAAATGCCTGGCCGGGAGAAGACTTCAATCAAGATGAACCCCGCCCCCAGCCAGAATCCAGGAAGTGAACGGCGCGCTGGCAGCAGGTAAGTATGAAAAGGCGAAGTGGGATAACGCCTTTAAGCTCCTTGTTGTGCAAAAAGTACTGAAATATTGAACAGTTGGACATGTGCATTCAGAAGTTTAGAGAAGGTCGCATTAAGTTCACCTGTAAAGGTTAGAGTGCATTTTAGGTTCATCCAGAAATTTTACCCACAAGCCAAATATCCCTAACTTTTTGTGAGTAGTATACAAGCTCAACGTAAGAATAAAATGGAATACATATACACCGACATACAAGATACATTATTAGTCAGCTTTACCGTTCAGACGGCCGCCCCTTGCTGGCATCGTCATGGGCCTTATCAATCATCTGCATGTTCTCGCTGTTCAGGTGGATGGAGCAGCGGTGATGGGGCAGTGGTTTGCCATCAGGAGTGTTTGGTATGGACAAGAAGTTTGGTAACCGATCTACAGCCACTAAAGCAGAGAGAAAACCTCGAGATCAGCACGATTCCTCTTTAAAGATAAAATCACATTTTCATTAGTGGGTTATATTATTTACTGTACATTGTATTTAGCGTGGATTACACATCTGTCATCATGATCAACCCTTTGTAGCCAGGCATATTGCCTGGTAGGGTTGACAATGCTGACTAAAAGATTACCTTTATTCTGTTTCGAAGGTTAAAGGGGTATACCGGTTATATAAAGCACAGGATAGGGGGAAACTATTAGATCAGTGGGAGTCCTACCATTGGAACCCCCACTGATCACAAGAGCAGCGGCCCCAACCCCATGGAGCCCACCGAAATGTGAATAGGGGATAACTTTATTTAAGCAGAATACCCCTTTTTCTATTTGCTGATTTATCATCCTTTATATATTTATGCAAATAAACTATTTGGAGCACCAAGCAGCTGGCTGTAGCACTAGGAGCACTGAACTCCCCTTTGATTGACAAGGTGAGACATCTTGTGTATCCTTGTGTTCTTGCCCCTATACCAAGCCAACAGAGTGAATTGGCGCTTTCGTAGTGGATCAGCAGCTGCTACCTGAGCTTGGGAAGCAGCAGCTAATTCACTCTGCAAGTGGATCTGATCCACTTGGAAAGCGAAAATTATCAGATCCACTGTGCAGGTGCCGAGTCACTGTGCCAACTCGGCGCTGGTGTGAGAACACAGGGCTAGACGAGATGTCTAGTCCTGTCAATTAAAGGGAAGAGGGGAGCATAGAGAGCACAAGGGAGCGGCGCTGTGCCACTAAAAACTAAATACTAAATCTTGTCCTTCTGTAGCCGTCAGCAGAGAGAGAAAACTCTTATATAGATAAGTAATCCATTGCCGGTTTACTGTTGCTATGAGGGAAAGATGTTATCTGAAGGGTAGTCCTCATGAAAATAGTAGGTATAGGATTAGGATAGCAGTAGCACAGCTCTATTGTTCTCCTCATAGGCCCAGATAAAGATACCCACCAACAAGGACTGCATTGATTACTGTAATGTGTGATGTTCTAATTGAGACACTACAAGGGGCTCCCTCTGGTCTCACTGATGGTCTGACTGAGAGAGTTAAAGGGGTTCTGCACCTTCATTTAACTGATGATCTATCCTCTGGATAGATCATCAGCTTCTGATCGGCGGGGGTCCGACACCCGGGAGCCCCGCCGATCAGCTGTTTGAGAAGGCAGCGGCGCTCCAGCAGCGCCGCGGCCTTCTCACTATTTACCGCCGGGCCGCCCGCCCACTGACGTCACGACTTGTATCAACTAGAGTGGGCGCGGCTAAGCTCTGTTCACTTGAATGGAGCTTAGCCGCGCCCACTCTAGTTGATACTAGTCGTGACGTCAGTGGGCGGGTGGCCCGGCGGTAAACAGTGAGAAGGCCGTGGCTCTGCTGGAGCGCCGCTGCCTTCTCAAACAGCTGATCAGCGGGGCTCCCGGGTGTCGGACCCCCGCCGATCAGAAGCTGATGATCTATCCAGAGGATAGATCATCAGTTAAATGAAGGTGCAGAACCCCTTTAAGTGAGGCTGTCTGCTCTGCTAAAAGTCCAAACAAAGAGGAAGTTAAAGAGCCAGAACAGGAAGTAGAATGGAGTGATTCAATCTAGAAAGCCATTCACTCATTTCTTATTAAATAAATAAATAAATTACATAAAATATTCATATATAAGCTGTTAACATGTTGTTGTTTTTTAATGGAAATGTCTCTTTAAAGGGAACAGGGCTGCAGTACCATTAACGGCCAGTACCCGGTGTACAGAGCTGTGCTGTTTCGGTGGCTATTGCTGAATGCAGCAGCCTGTCTAGATGACTGGTAGGGGGCTATGAGTTGGACCCCCACCAATCTGATATCAATATTACAGTCCTAGAGAACCCCTTTGAACACTCTTAAGGCTACATTCACATGACAAACGTTTTTAGAACCAAGTGAAACGGCCATCAAAAAATAGGACATGTCTGGGGAACTTTATTAATGCTGAGGGACACTATGGGGGACATTATTACTGCTTGGGGACAATCTGGGGGACATTATTAATGTTGGGGGCCACTATGGAGGATATTATTACTGCTAGGGGCCACTATGGGGGCAATATTAATGCTGAGGTTCTCTCTGGGGACATAATTATTGCTGAGGGCCACTCAGACATTTTTACTGCTTGGGGGCCACTTTGGGCAACATTATTATTGCTGCCGGCCACTTTGGGTGACATTATTACTGCTGGGGGCCACTCTTAGGGACTTTATTAATGCTGAGGGACATTCTGGGGAACATAATTACTGCTGGGGGCCACTCATGTAGACATTATTAATACTGGAGGCCACTCTGGGAGACATTACTACTGCTGGGGGCCACTCTGGGTCACATTATTAATGCTAGGGGCCACTCTGGGGGACATTATTACTGCTGGAGGTCACTCTGTGGATGTTATTACTGCCGGGGGCCACTATGGGGGGTGTTATTAATGCTGAGGGCTACTCTGGGGGATATTATTAATGATGGGGGCCACTATGGGGAACATTATTTCTGCTGGGGGTCACTCTGGTGGACTTTATTAATGCTGGGGCCACTCTGAGGGACATAATCAATGCAGGGAGACACTCTGGGGGACATTATTCCTACTGGGGGGACTCTTTGGGGGACATTATTCTTGCTGGGGGCACTACGGGGGACATTGTTACTACTGGGGGCCACTCTGGGAGACATTATTACTGCTGGGGCCACTCTGGGAGACATTATTACTGCTGGGGCAACTATAGGGTACATTATTAATGTTGGGTGTAAGGGCTCATGCACACGACAGTATTTCGCGTTCAGTATACTGCCCTTTTTTTTAGTTCAGTATGCGGTTCATATACTGAACCATTCATTTCAGCAAAAAAAACTGAAGTGTGTCCGTGTGCATTCCGTTTCAGTATTTCCGTATTTCCGTACTGTAAAAAGATAGAACATGTCCTATTCTTGTCCGCAAATCATGGCGCTTGGCTCCATTCAAGTCAATGGGTCCGCAAAAAAAAAAGGAACACATACGGAAATGCATCCGTATGTCTTCCGTATCCGTTCCGTTTTTGCGGAACCATCTATTGAAAATGTTATGCCCAGCCCAATTTTCTCTATGTAATTACTGTATACTGTATATGGCATACGGAAAAACGGAACGGAAAAACGGAAAGGAAACAAAAAACGGAACAACGGATCCGTAAAAAAACGGACCGCAAAACACTGAAAAAGCCATACGGTCGTGTGCATGAGCCCTTTTACTCTGGGGGACATTATGTATACTCCAGGGGTTGGGATTTAAATAAAAAAATATATATAATCATCCTTTTTTTAATAGTCACATTAAACAGCCAGAAAATAGATGCAAAAATGGTTAAAAAATGGCCATGAAAAAGTGAGTGTGTCCTTTTTTCATGGCCATTTTTTTCACTGTCATATGAATGTAGCATACAGTACTGCAACCGATGAAAACCATATGAAGATCCTTCCCTAGATTATAGCCCAGAAATCCCATGAATGTACCAGGTGCCTCGTGAAGGACGTCTCAGGACGCCTAAATAAATCCCTTCATGTAGAATCATCAAGTAAACAATGAAGATTGAAACCTCCATATCGGCTGACACTGCGGCTTCCACAGCTCATTCACTGCCGTAATCCAAACAATGCAGTGATTACTTTTTAATAGTGGGAGAAAATGCATTCAGATTGAGGGATTTCAGCATATTTCACCAAGGACTTCATTGCTCAGCATATTCATACAAGCAAAAATAACCCAGCGGCAAAAGGAGAAGCTATTACAGATTGTCCTATTCAGCCATTGTGGATGAAACGCGGAGCAGGTGCCGATATACAGTCAGGTCCATAAATATTGGGACATCGACACAATTTTTACATTTCTGGCTCTATACACCACCATAATAGATTTGAAATGAGACGAACAAGATGTGCTTTACCTGCAGACTGTCAGCTTTAATTTGGGGGTATTTACATCCAAATCAGGTGAACGGTGCAGGAATTACAACAGTTTGCATATGTGCCTCCCACTTGTTAAGGGACCAAAAGTAATGGGACAGAATAATAATCATAAATCAAACTTTCACTTTTTAATACTTGGTTGCAAATCCTTTGCAGTCAATTACAGCCTGAAGTCTGGAACGCATAGACATCACCAGACGCTGGGTTCCATCCCTGGTGATGCTCTGCCAGGCCTCTACTGCAACTGTCTTCAGTTCCTGCTTGTTCTTGGGGCATTTTCCCTCCAGTTTTGTCTTCAGCAAGTGAAATGCAGCTCAATCGGATTCAGCTCCGGTGACTGACTTGGCCATTGCAGAACATTCCACTTCTTTCCCATAAAAAAACTCTTTGGTTGCTTTTGCAGTATGCTTTGGGTCATTGTCCATCTGCACTGTGAAGCGCCGTCCAATGAGTTCTGAAGCATTTGGCTGAATATGAGCAGATAATATTGCCCGAAACACTTCAGAATTCATCCTGCTGCTTTTGTCAGCAGTCACATCATCAATAAATACAAGAGAACCAGTTCCATTGGCAGCCATACATGCCCACGCCATGACACTACCACCACCATGCTTCACTGATGAGGTGGTATGCTTAGGATAATGAGCAGTTTCTTTCCTTCTCCATACTCTTCTCTTCCCATCACTCTGGTACAAGTTGATCTTGGTCTCATCTGTCCATAGGATGTTGTTCCAGAACTGTAAAGGCTTTTTTAGATGTTGTTTGGCAAACTCTAATCTGGCCTTCCTGCTTTTGAGGCTCACCAATGGTTTACATCTTGTGGTGAACCCTCTGTAGTCACTCTGGTGAAGTCTTCTCTTGATTGCTGATTTGACACACATACACCTACCTCCGGGAGAGTGCTCTTGATCTGGCCAACTGTTGTGAAGGGTGTTTTCTTCACCAGGGAAAGAATTATTTGGTCATCCACCATAGTTGTTTTCCGTGGTCTTCCGGATCTTTTGGTGTTGCTGAGCTCACCGGTGCGTTCCTTCTTTTTAAGAAAGTTCCAAGCAGTTGTTTTGGCCAGGCCTAATGTTTTTGCTATCTCTCTGATGGGTTTGTTGTGTTTTTTCAGCCTAATGATAGCTTGCTTCACTGATAGTGACAGCTCTTTGGATCTCACCTTGAGAGTTGACAGCAACAGATTCCAAATACAAACAGCAGACTTGAAATGAACTCTGGACCTTTTATCTGCTCATTGTAATTGGGATAATGAGGGAATAACACACACCTGGCCATGGAACAGCTGAGAAGCCAATTGTCCCATTACTTTTGGTCCCTTAACAAGTGGGAGGCACATATGCAAACTGTTGTAATTCCTACACCGTTCACCTGATTTGGATGTAAATCCCCTCAAATTAAAGTTGACAGTCTGCAGGTAAAGCACATCTTGTTTGTTTTATTTCAAATCCATTGTGGTGGTGTATAGAGCCAAAAATGTTAGAATTGTGTCCATGTCCCAATATTTATGGACCTGACTGTACATGAGCAGTGTAACATATTAGCTTTTTTCTGGAAACGAAAGTAGATCTTTTTCTTCAAATCCCGGACAAGCCCCCAAATTGGATAACTGTATCCAAATATCCCGCCTTATAAGCCAGCAGGATAATATTGGGGCTGGTTTTGCTGTACTATTAGTCAAAATAACACAAAAATGTGTGCTGTTTGGGTAAAAGGAGTAAATAACCCGAAGGCTAGGTTCACACCTGAGCGTTTAACAGCGCGTTTCTACGCGATGTAAAACGCTCAACAGGCAAAAACCAATGTTTCCCTATGGGCATGGTTCTCACCTGAGCGTTTTACAGCACGTACGAACGCGCTGTAAAATACCCTACGACCCAAGAAGTACAGGAGCTTCTTTAGGGGGTATTGTCGCGCGTATTGTAGCAGTTTTTCATTAGATGCCTCTGTGGTTAATCACACAAATGCGCGTACTACGAGCATTTCCAAAATACAAAAACGCACCAAAATATGCCTCAAAAACGCCCGATAAAAATGCCTGTAAAAAGCGCTTATCGAAGCCATATCTTTTCTAAAACTGTCTTTGTTTCCCATAGCAACCAATCACAGTTCAGCTTTCATTTCATAGTTTGCTCTTGAGAAGTGAAAGCTGCGCTCTAATTGGCTGCTATGGGCGACACAGACAGGTTCTCTTTAGACAGTTTTTATAAGTCTCATGCCCCATACCTTTAGTGTTATTGGCATCATCACAAGACAGCCCAGGGGGCTTTTCTTAAAGGGGTTGTCTCTCACTTCAGCAAATGGCATTTATCATGTAGAGAACGTTAATACAAGGCACTTACTTGTGTTTTATGATTTTCCATATTGCTTCCTTGCTGGCTTGATTCATTTTTCCATCACATTATACACTGCTTGTTTCTATGGTTAAGACCACCCTGGAATCCAGCAGCTGTGGACGTGCTTGCACACTATAGGAAAAGGCTGTGGCCTCTCTGGTAGCCAGGACATATAGTACGCAAGCACGACCACCAAATTGCAGGACGCAAACGGACGACATCCGTGTTTTGCGGATCCGCAAAACACAAAACGGTCGTATGCATGAGGCCTTTAAGGGATGAAATCAGGAGCAAGTCCACTGTGAAATCTGCACGTAATGCATGTGAATTTCACAGCGGATTTGCAGTGGATCCGCAGCCAAATACGCCCCCAAAATCCACAGCAGAGATATCCGCCCCGCGTGCAGGTAATCTAATAACACTAGTGCCCTCGTATGGGGAACAGGGTCATTTTGACCCGCCAAACATCAGGATTTTAATACGACTGTTACCTCTATGCTCCTGTGGCCATAATTACTGACCGTCTATGCATGTGAATGACCCCCGTTTGCATCATGACGCCATTACACGCACACTGAAATCCTACTGACCTGAGTGATCGCAGCGACTCCGTGTAAACGTATCTATCAGCGTTTCACAGCGTAGATATTTCTAAGATCTTTTACAGAATTATAGCTTTTCTGGGTCCATAAACATAAGCTGCCATCGTCTAGTATTCCGCTATTCCCTGCGCCACACATTATCCCGCCATGCCTTAGATTAGATCATTAGCACGAGAGTAAATATATTTCCTTTTCTTAGCTAATTGCTGTAATTGAGTCTCAGTAAACCTACCATTTATTTTGGTAACTGGGGACTTGGCATCAAACTGAGAAATCATTGTTATAAAATCCTCCGGCAATCGCTCCTAAAATGGAAAAAGAAAACACAAAACATCCATTCACATAATAGTAAAAAACAAACACCAGGACAGACACAGGATCATTTAGAATTTTAAAGAGGACCTGTCACCACAAAATGCAGTTCAATCCGGGAGCGCCATGTTATAGAGCAGGAGGAGCTGAGCAGATTGATATTATGTTATTGTAGGAATAAATTCTGTAAAACCTGTAATTTATACATTTATATCTTTGCTAATTCCACTTCCCGTGAACAGCTATCGGTACGCACACAATGCTATCCATCACTGATATCCCCTTCCTCCGGTACCAATAGCTGCTCACATGAGGTGACAAAAGAAAAGATATAAATGTATAAATGACAGTTTTTACTGAATGTGCTGTCAGATTGCATTGCATTTTGTGGTGACAGGTCCTCTTTAAAGAAAGTTAAGAAAACATGCACAAACTTTTTTCAATGTTTTCAATAATATTTATTACAAATTTTCGGATCCGCAAAACACATGCGGACGTCTGAATGGAGCCTTACAGGGGGGTGATCAATGACAGAGGGGTGATCACCCATATAGACTCCCTGATCACCTCCGTCATTGATCACCCCCCTGTAAGGCTCCATTCAGACGTCCGTATGATTTTTTACGGATCCACGGATACATGGATCGGATCCGCAAAACACATGCAGACGTCTGAATGGAGCCTTACAGGGGGGTGATCAATGACAGAGGGGTGATCACCCATATAGACTCCCTGATCACCTCCGTCATTGATCACCCCCCTGTAAGACTCCATTCAGACATCCGCATGTGTTTTGCGGATCCGATCCATGTATCAGTTGATCCGTAAAAATCATACGGACGTCTGAATGGAGCCTTACAGGGGGGTGATCAATGACGGAGGTGATCAGGGAGTCTATATGGGTGATCACCCCTCTGTCATTGATCACCCCCCTGTAAGGCTCCATTCAGACATCCGCATGTGTTTTGCGGATCCGATCCATGTATCAGTGGATTCGTAAAAATCATACGGACCTCTGAATGGAGCCTTACAGGGGGGTGATCAATGACAGGGGGGTGATCAATGACAGGGGGGTGATCAGGGAGTCTATATGGGGTGATTAGGGGTGATCAGTGGTTCATAAGGGGTTAATAAGTGACCGGGGGGGGTAGTGTAGTGTAGTGTAGTGGTGTTTTGTGGTACTTTACACAGCTACCTGTGTCCTCTGGTGGTCGATCCAAACAAAAGGGACCACCAGAGGACCAGGTAGCAGGTATATTAGACGCTGTTATCAAAACAGCATCTAATATACCTGTTAGGGGTTAAAAAAAATCACATCTCCAGCCTACCAGCGAGCGATCGCCGCTGGCAGGCTGGAGATCCACTCGCTTACCTTCCGTTCCTGTGAGCGCGCGCGCCTGTGTGCGCGCGTTCACAGGAAATCTCGCGTCTCGCGAGATGACGCGTATATGCGTCGCTGTGCGCAGCGCTGCCACCCCTGGACCGCACATCTGCGTTAGGCGGTCCGGAGGTGGTTAATAAAATAAAAACCTGCACCCCTTAAAAAAAATCACTTTCCATCTGCACCAAAAAGAAAAAAAATCCAAATCCCCATCAATAAAATGAACAAATCCTGCACCCCCCCTTAATTACACCCTCTCTTCTCCCCTTAATTACACCCCCTCCCTTAATAACACCCCCCTTAATTACACCCCCCCTTAATTACACCCCCCCTTAATTACACCCCCTCCCTCCCCACCTTAATTACACGGTACACCCCCCCTTAATTACACAATTATTTACTTTACTCACATTTATTTTGATGATGCCCGTCCGACCGCTGGTGTAATGGATCCTTCCGCTTCTGATCCGTGAAGGCGGCGCGGCGTCAGCGTCGTGACGTCACGTCATGTTGCGCGCCGCCGCAATAATCCTGATTCCTTCCACCGAAGCCGGCGCCTGGCGGAGTCGCGGTCGCGGCGGCGGTGCAGCAGTGGATGGAGCTGGGGAGCAGTGGATGGAGCCGGGGTGACTCCGTCATGGCACCCCCCTTGTGAGTGGCACCCGGGGCGGCCCGCCCCCCCCTTGGTACGCCACTGGCTCCAATGTCACTAGACAGGACTAGTCATCTTTATAGAGACAATACTAGTTAATATCATAGAGACAGTACTAGTCAGCTTCAAGGAGACAATACTAATCAACATCATAGAGACAGTACTAGTCAGCTTCAAGGAGACAATACTGATCAACATCATAGAGACAGTACTAGTCAACATCATAGAGACAGTGCTAGTCAGCTTCATAGAGACAGTACTAATCAATATCATAGAGACAGTACTTATCAACATCATAGAGAGTACTATTCGGCTTCATAGAGACAGGAGTAGTCAACATCATACAGACAGTACTAATTAACATCATAGAGACAGCACTAGTCAGATTCATAGAGACAGTACTAATCAAAATCATAGAGACAGCACTAGTTAACATCATATAGAGTGCTATTCGGCTTCATAGAGACAGCACTAGTCAACATCATAGAGAAAGTACTAGTTGTCTTTATAGAGACAATACTAGTCAACTTCATATAGACAGCACTTGTCAACATTACAGAGACAGCACCAGTCAACATCAGAGACAGCACTAGTAAACATCATAGAGACAATTACTTCACAGCTTCATAGAGACAGCACCCATCAACACCATAAAGACAGTACTAGTCGGCTTCATAGAGACAGCAATAGTCAACATCATAAAGAGAGTACTATTCAAATCATGGAGACAGTACTAGTCAGCTTCATAGAGAAAGCACTAGTTAACATCATATAGAGTACTAATCAGCTTCATAGAGGACAGTACTAGTGGGCTTCATACAGACAGCACTTGTCAACATAATAGAGACAAGTACTTCACAGCACCATAAAGACAGTACTAGTTGGCTTCATACAATACAGCACAAGTCAACATCATAGAGACAGAACTAGACAGCTTCATAGAGACAGTACTAGTCGGCTTCATAGAGACAGCAATAGTCAACATCATAGAGACAGCACTAGTTAACATCATATAGGGTACTAATCAGCTTCAGAGACAGCACTAGTCTCTTTAGTGACAGTTCAGAAAATTGTGAGATGCACTGCGTCCAGTACCGTCATGTTTCTATGAGCTCTTATATAAGGAGAATATTTTGCGCAGATATTGTTCTCATCATTCATTAGATGAAGCCTCTGACGTCATTATCAGGACGCTCCCAGCGACAGAGCGACGCTCCCAAGAGAGAGATCTGCTGCCTGCGCCATTCTGCTCTTATATCATTGCTCTCAATAAAAGACACTTAAAATTTAATATTTCTCCTTATTCCTTTACACTAGAAAATGTTACATTCAGAATCTAATGCAAACCGACTCCTCAACCCCTGTCATATCCTGACTGCCCATTAAAGAGGTCTTCATACTGAAAGCACAGCCCGTTACACTTTCCTAAACACCCAAATACAACAAAATAAAGAATATCGCCAAATGTACAGATGTAGCAATCCTCATCTTCAATCTTAACGCATTGAGTAAACAATGGCAAGAAACTTTTCATTGACTTTTCAATAGCTTTCAATGGCTTTTGTGACATGATATCACACTTGGGTTTAGAACTGTAGCCATACATTCAAAATAGGGGTTAGGAGATATTTATCAAAGGCTATGTACAACTTTGAGGGCATTTTAATGATTTTGGGCTAAAAATATTTTTTTTCAATTGCTTTTTATTAAAAACATACAGCCGTTCTGTCACAAAGGGTTAACTGTTAAAGGGAACCTGTCATCAACTTTATGCTGACCTCACCGAGGGCAGCATATAATAGTGACAGAAATGCTGATGTCAGCGGTGTGTCACTCATGAGCAAAAAGTAAGTGGTTGCTGAGAACCAGCATCATAATCATTGCAGCCCGAGCCTTGAAAAGAGTCACTTCTACCTGAGAAGAGTCCTGGTTATTATAATCTCCTGCTCTCTCACCCATCTGCTGATGATTGGCAGTTCTCTCCTAGAGAGAGAGGGAGAAAACTAGGTATTAGACGGTCAGTCATCAGCAGGTGGCAGGAGAGTAGGAAGTCATGAATAACCAGGACTCTTCTCAGGTGGCCGGGACTCTTTTCCTGGCCCAGTCTGCAATGATTGTGATGTTGGTTCTCGGCAACCACTTACTTTTAACTTTTAAATGACAGAACTCTGAAATCAACTCACCTGTCTCTACTTTATTCTGCCGTCAGTATGGGCAGCATAAAGTTGATGACAGGTTCCCTTTAAGCCTGTATTACACCTGCATTCCTATGAACGCTCGTTAGCGATCATCTTGCAGTGTAATACTGCCACCGATCCCAATATAATTTTTTTTTTTGCTTTGAAAAAACTACCATTTGCAGGAGCCAGATCATGGTGTCTAATTACAATCTGCCCCTGGCAAACCGCTATACAGCATGAGTAATGAGTGATGGCATAGCGATCGCTCCTCCCCATGCTGCGGAGGAGATCACTTCATGTAATAGCTAGTGAGCAGACGATTGCCAGAAAGGAACGCTTCCCTCCCGACAATCGTCTGCCACATACAGCCTTAAAGGGGTTATCCGATGTCTCCAACTGCCCCCCATGTGCCGGGCCTCTCACAGGTAATATACTTATCCCGCTCCCTGTGCCGCTCCTGGTCCCCGCACCGCCGCTGCTGCTTCTCCCTGTACACAGATGAAAACATCCGGTGTCGGGGTAAAGCAGCCAATGGCAGGCGGGGACGAGCCTCACTAGCATTGCGGGGGAGCGGGGTAAGGCCTCTTTCACACGGGCGTCGCGTGTGAGGGCCGGACAAGATGCGGGTGCGTTGCGGGAAAATGCTAGTTTTTTCCGTGTGAGTGCAAAGCGTTTTAATGCGATTTGCACGCGCGTGAGAAAAATCGGCATGTTTGGTACCCAGACCCAAACCCGGACTTCCTTACAGAAGTTCGGGTTTGGGTTAGGTGTTCTGTAGATTTTATTATTTTCCCTTATAACATGGTTATAAGGGAAAATAATAACATTCTTAATACAGAATGCTAAGTAAATTAGGGATGGAGGGGTTAAAAAAATAAATAAAAACAAATTAAACTCACCTCATCCACTTGTTTGCGCAGCCCGGCTTGTCATCTTTCTTCTTCTTTGAGGACCTGGGAGAAAAGGACCTTTGGTGATGTAACTGCGCTCATCACATGGTCCATCACCATGGTGATGGACCATGTGATGAGCACAGTGAAGTCACCAAAGGTCCTTTTCTCCCAGGTCCTCAAAGAAGAAGAAAGAAGATAAGCCGGGCTGCGCAAACAAGTGGATGAGGTGATTTTTTTTAACCCCTCTATCCCTAATTTACTTAGCATTCTGTATTAAGAATGCTATTATTGTCCCTTATAACCATGTTATAAGGGAAAATAATAAAGATCGGGTCTCCATCCCGATCGTCACCTAGCAACCCTGTGTAGAAATCGTACCGCATCCACACTTGCTTGCGGATGCTTGCGATTTTTACGCAGCCCCAGTAACTTAAAAGCGCACAATATAGAGCTTGCTGCGATTTTCACGCAACGTACAAGTGATGCGTGAAAATCACCGCTCATCTGCACAGCCCCATTGAAGTGAATGGGTCCGGATTGAGTGTGGGTGCAATGCGTTCACCTCACACATTGCACCCGTGCAGAATTCTCGCCCGTGTGAAAGGGGCCTAAGTATATTACTTGTGAGGGGCCCAGCACATGTTGGGGGGCTGTTGGAGACATTGGATAAGCCCTGTAAACGTGTTGTCTCACTTCTACTTCTTCTTAAAGAAAGTTAATAAAAGGCACTTACTAATGTATCATGGTTGCTTCCTTTGCTGGCTGGATTCCTTTTTTCATATTATTATACACTGCTCGTTTCCATGGTTATGACCACCCTGCAATTCAGCAGCAGTGGTCGTACTTACACACTATAGGAAAAAACGTCGGCCTCTCTGGTGGCCAAGACCGTAGAAGCACACATAGGCTAGCGCTTTGAGACAACCTCTAAGTTTAGTTGCGTGAATTGTACTTTCACTTACACTTTGTGCCGATCATATAATAAGCCTTATCTTTATATTGCTTTAAGGTCATGAACTGTTATTTAAGACACATTCTTATCAGTAAGATTGAGCTATAATGAGCATTTATAAGGTCAGAGATCAGAGATAAGGAGCCATCAGTTGAGCTGCCTGATGGAAAAGATTAAAATCACAGCCTCATTCTATGGAATCTCAAGGCTGTACGCAGAAAAGGGCTCAAAATGTTTAATAAAGACCAACTGAATTTTTTTTTTTTTAAGTAAAATCAGTACAATATAATAATAAAAAAATTGCCCCCGAGGTTTATATAGCCTTTAAGTGTGAACTGTGCCTTACAGGTTAGAAGCTGGCGAAAGAGTAATGGAATGGGGGTCAACTCGAGGGAGAAACACCATGTCCTTCTCTCCTAGGGGGCACCATGATGTGGGAGGGTCATTTGATCTATGCTGTGGGTCCACCTCCAGTTCAAACCACATTATGGTCACCTCCATGGCCAGCATCAATGTCATGTTAACCCTTTGCATTTTGCTATAGGTTGCCTCTTTAGTAACATTATTGTAATTATAATTGCTACTAGACATTTTCAGAAACAGGGGCAATCAGGCCTTAAAGAGGACCTTTCACCAGTCCTGAAATGTCTGGTTTATTAGCTTCATACATTCCCCATGTAACAACACTTCTGGAGCCTCTATTCTTATGGCTCTATGTTGTGTCATTCCTTTATTATTTCTACTAGAAGTCATAAATGAATTGCTAGCAGTCTGCAGTAAGGGTACAGAGGGGCGGTAACCAGTGGGAGGTGTGTCCCTGCACAGTCTCGCTCTATCCAATCAGTGCTGCCATTGTCAGACTGTGCAGGGACACACCTCCAACTGGTTACCACCCCTCTGTACCCTTACTGCAGACTGCTAGCCATTCATTTATGACTTCTAGTAGAAAAAAAAAAAAGGAATGACACAACATAGAGCCATAAAAATAGATGTCCCAGAAATGTTATTACATGGGGAATGCATAAAGCTATTAAAGCAGACATGTCAGGAGAGGGGACGGGTCTTCTTTAATGAATTGTGGACTACTGAGCTGTAATTAAGATGTGTATAAAATTTACTTGCAATGTTAGAAACCCTCTAGGGGGACAATTAAAACTGGAATATAAAATGTGCTGCTATCACATTTCAGAGGAGTCTCATCATTGTTTCTCCGCTTAGGGCTGTTTCACACGAGCGGATGCCGTGCGTGACATCCGCTCCGTGAAAGAGTGCCAAGACCCGATGCAGACTGCAGAGGCACGGAGCAGTAACATGACTGTTAATGCTCCGTGCCTCTCTGTGATCTCTTTACTACGAAATCACAGTTGTCACTGTGATTTCGTAGTAAAGAGATCACAGAGAGGCACGGAGCATTATCAGTCATGTTACTGCTCCGTACCTCTGCAGTCTGCATCGGGTCTTGGCACTCTTTCACGGAGCGGATGTCACGCACGGCATCCGCTCGTGTGAAACAGCCCTCAGTCTTCTGCTTCAGGTCTTGTTAAATTTAGGAAACAAGTATCAGGTTATCTGATCCTATGGACAATCTAGTGACTGGGACAGGCAATGGCCCTCATGGGTAACAAACTCTTGCACTACAGGTCCACACTTTGTGCCTGGAGCTACATAAAGGAAATTGCACGACGGTATGACTGTATTATTTAGGCACTGTATGATGTTTTTTATTTTTTGGGGGGGGACTGTATGACTTATTTTGCATTATTTGGGAACTGTATGATTGTATTGTTTAGGTAATGCATGATTTTATTATTTAGCTAATCCATAACTGTATTATGTAGGCACTTTATGACTGCAATATTTACAAACTATATGACTGTATTATGTAGGCATTGTATGGTTGTATTATCTGGGCACAGTATGATTGTATTATTTAGGCATGGTATGACTGTATTATGTGGGCACTGTATGACTGTACTATTTAGGAACGCTATGTATTGTTTGGTTACTGTATGATAAATGATGAGAAGGGTGTCAACAAAATGTACAACACAAAGCACCAAAGCCCCTGTCGTTGACAAAGACGTGCATGCTATAGAGGCTGACCATGCCGCTACTATGGGGCCCAGGAGATAAAAGGGCACTTAGCTCGGGCTGACCCTTTCTCCCTGTCTGATGGGATGTATGGAGAAATGGCCAGAGTGCCGAGCCCCCAATCTGCCCGATAATTATATGAGGGATTGCAACAAGTCCAGTTATGTTAGGTTGTTGTGGTGTGAACCAGCAATGTGGGGTCTTCTCTGATCCATCTATACCCCTGCCCAGTGATTATTAAATGATATGTACTGTTATCACGTGGAATCCTGTAAAGCAGTGCTCTGCAATTGGTGGCTTACCTTCGGAGTCATACTTAGAAATGTGTGGTGAGGTGTTGCATTGGACAGGACCAGTCTGCTCCGTATTTCTGTTCCATCCTGCAGGACCACACCAGTAGCGTTCCCTTTGTCATCCACCAGGATCTGTTGCACTGTCTATACATATACAAAAATACATAAAATAGTAAATGCTTCAAAAACCTTGAATCTCACCACATCTTAAAGGGGGTGCAAAGAAAAAAAAACATATGGTATATATATTAAAGGGGTTGTAAGACATATCTGTCCACAGGTAGTGTGTGGTACTGCAACTTAGTCTCATTCACTTTAGTGGAGCTAAGCTGCAATACCCGACACAACCCACTAACAGGGGTTACGCTGTTTCTGGAAGACAGCAGCCAAGTTTTTTTCTAATTTTAAGCTAACCTTTTAAATGTTTTTATTCCAGACTGTGAGCTTTACTGACTACTACAGATACTATCAAAGGAAATACGGTATCTAGGTATGTCCCTGCCAGGACCTTCCTTCCTGATATGTCCCTGCCAGGACCTTCCTTCCTGATATCACCATTAGACTACATTTTCCCTCAATTTGTGGTCTTTTGAATCTGTCTCTGTATTTTGGTCTGAAATGTTGCATGACCCTATTTTTGTGCCGCGTCCGACACATAGGAGTGCCGAGGGTACGGCGGGGGCTTCGGCCCCCAACAAACTTTCCGACATTTATGCGTAAATGTTTTCAAATAACTACTCCAGCCAGATGCTGGTCTACTTTTTTAACCAGGGACATGGACTGCTGAGGGTGCACCTAGGGGCACGCCTTGTCCTAAATTAGGTGCATCTTCTGCCAGCGCAAAAGTGGAAACAAAGACCGGTGTAAAAGCCGGTCTTTGTAAATGAACCTATTGACTGATTTATGTGGGAATTTTCTAAACTTTGGAGAAAAAAAGGCTTGTGAAGTCCACAGCACTTGGCTACACTTAGAGTGGATACATTTAGGACTCTTAATGATTATCTCCCATCCATAAAGCCTCGGAACGCCGCAGACACTACTAACTGCTCCAGTTATTATTCTTTGCTCATCGGCCCCCACCAGTAACATCTTCTAGACCAGCGGTTCTCAACCTAGGGGTCGCGACCCCTTTGGGGGTCGATCGGCCCTTTCCGGGGGCCGTCTGAGGCTTCCTATTAGGGCTGCACGATTGTAGCGTTACATTACCCTACTTCGTGAGATTTCCCTACCTCCTGACTTCCCGTCGCACTGCTAATGACGTGAGGAGGCATTCCTGAGTTTTGACGATCTGCGCATGCGCAAACCGACAGTTTATGGAAAATCTCAGCAGGGTTCAGCCTCACACAGGGACACTGCACATGCACCGGAGTTAGCCGCGCTTGCGCACTGGGCCGTAATATTTCCCTACTAAGGCTCTCCTGCGCATGCGCAGTGTCCCGGTTAAAGCTGAACTCCGCTGAGATTTTCCATAAACTGTCGGTTTGCGCATGCGCAGATCGTCAAAACTCAGGAACGCCTCCTCACGTCATTAGCAGTGCGACAGGAAGTCAGGAGGTAGGGAAATCTCACGAGGTAGGGTAGTATAACGCTACAAATAGGAGAGAGATTGTTTCACACAGGAGTAACATACTTTACACGCAAAGACAGTTATGTGCGCAGTTTAGGACACATGAGGGGACACATAGGGCGACCAGCATAAGATGCTATATGTCTTATGCTGGCCCCCCTCATGGCCCTATGTGTCCTAGCACACATCCCCTATAACAGCGTACTCCACAGATCCACCCCATAACAGCGCCATCCACAGGTCCCCCATAACAGCGTCCTCCACAGGTCCCCCATAACAGCGTCCTCCACAGATCCCCCATAACAGCGTCCTCCACAGATCCCCCATAACAGCGTCCTCCACAGATCCCCCATAACAGCGTCCTCCACAGATCCCCCATAACAGCGTCCTCCACAGATCCCCCATAACAGCGTCCTCCACAGATCCCCCACAACACAGCGCCCTCCACAGATCCCCCACAACACAGCGCCCTCCACAGATCCCCCATAACAGCGTCCTCCACAGATCCCCCATAACAGCGTCCTCCACAGATCCCCCATAACAGCGTCCTCCACAGATCCCCCATAACAGCGCCCTCCACAGATCCCCCACAACACAGCGCCCTCCACAGATCCCCCACAACACAGCGCCCTCCACAGATCCCCCATAACAGCGTCCTCCACAGATCCCCCATAACAGCGTCCTCCACAGATCCCCCATAACAGCGTCCTCCACAGATCCCCCATAACAGCGTCCTCCACACAGATCCCCCATAACAGCGCCCTCCACAGATCCCCCACAACACAGCGCCCTCCACAGATCCCCCACAACACAGCGCCCTCCACAGATGCCCCATATAACAGCGTCCTCCACAGATGCCCCATATAACAGCGTCCTCCACAGATCCCCCACAACACAGCGCCCTCCACAGATCCCCCACATAACAGCGTCCTCCACAGATCCTCCACAACACAGCGCCCTCCACAGATCCCCCACATAACAGCGTCCTCCACAGATCCCCCATATAACAGCGTCCTCCACAGATCCCCCATATAACAGCGTCCTCCACAGATCCCCCACAACACAGCGCCCTCCACAGATCCCCCACATAACAGCGTCCTCCACAGATCCCCCACAACACAGCGCCCTCCACAGATCCTCCACAACACAGCGCCCTCCACAGATCCCCCACAACACAGCACCATCCACAGATCCCCCACAACACAGCGCCATCCACAGATCCCCCACAACACAGCGCCATCCACAGATCCCCCACAACACAGCGCCCTCCACAGATCCCACACAACACAGCGTCCTCCACAGATCCCCCATATAACAGCGCCATCCACAGATCCCCCACAACACAGCGTCCTCCACAGATCCCCCACAACACAGCACCATCCACAGATCCCCCACAACACAGCGCCATCCACAGATCCCCCACAACACAGCGCCATCCACAGATCCCCCACAACACAGCGCCCTCCACAGATCCCACACAACACAGCGTCCTCCACAGATCCCCCACAACACAGCGCCATCCACAGATCCCCCACAACACAGCGTCCTCCACAGATCCCCCACAACACTGCGCCCTTCACAGATCCCCCACAACACAGCGCCATCCACAGATCCCCCACAACACAGCGCCATCCACAGATCCCCCACAACACAGCGCCATCCACAGATCCCCCACAACACAGCGCCATCCACAGATCCCCACAACACAGCGCCATCCACAGATCCCCCACAACACAGCGCCAATTACAGAACTACCTAACACCTTGTAATAGACTGGCATACATCCTGCATATCAGATATTTACATTACAATTCATAACAGTAGCAAAATTAGTTATGACGTAGCAAGGAAAAAAATGTAATGGTTGGGGGTCACCACAACATGAGGAACTGTATTAAGGGGTCACGGCTTTAGAAAGGTTGAGAACCACTGCTCTAGATGGAGGCCTGCAGGTGCTTGCTGAGCTTTACTGTGTCAGCAATGGGAAGAGGAAGTCATTAGTCAGACTATAATAAAAATAACATCACTTGACCAAAGAGGACTTTACATAGTCAAAAAAAAAAAAAAAAAAACAACAGATGCAACAGGCCCACATGTATGCTCTACTTCTGCAAATCGTGTTTCATGTGGGAGTAGATTTTTAGTATGTGAACAAGCCTCGTTTTAGCAAACTCGTTTTCTAAAGTCCATTCCAGAGGGCCATAATATGTCACGTATTACATCACAGTATTATGTATGACCCCATGAGGTTCTACTGAACCAAACTAGCTTACCACAGAACCCTATGGTGATCTAAGCTTATGTTTGTATCTCATTTGGGGTTTTCGAATGACGAAACCTGTTAGGCCTCATGCACACGACCGTTGTTTTGGTCCACATCCGAGCCACCGTTTTTGCAGCTCGGATGCGAACCCATTCACTTCAATGGGGCCGCAAAAGATGTGGACAGCACTCCGTGTGCTGTCCGCATCCGTTGCACCGTTCCGTGGCACCACAAAAAAAAATATAGCATGTCCTATTCTTGTCCGTTTTGCGGACAAGAATAGGCATGTCTACAATGGGCCGCTCGTTCCGTTCTGCAAATTGCGGAAGGCACACGGGCGGCTTCCGTTTTTTGCGGATCAGCGGTTTGCGGACCGCAAAAAACAGCACGGTCGTGTGCATGTAGCCTAACTCTGTGCATGTGGCCATCCTGTAAAATAAAGCACCTATAGCAAGGATCAGCAACCTTCGGCACTCCAGCTGTTGTGAAACTACAATTCCCAGCATGCTCCATTCATTTCTATGGGAGTTCTGAGAAGAACAGAGCAATTATGCATCCTGGGAGTTGTAGTTTCACAAAAGATTGAGTCCCGGAGGTAGCCGGCCCCTGACCTATAGTAATAGTCAGCATATTACTATTACAACACATAACAAGATGGGAACAGAGCCTGGTTTAAACAGAACTACTGTGGCTCCTGGTGTTGAGACCCGAAGGCCCCTTTCACACGGGCGAGTTTTCCGAGCGGGTACAATGCGTGATGTGAACACATAGCACCCGCACTGAATCCGCACCCATTAATTTCAATGGATCTGTGTACGTGAGCGTTTTTTTTCACGCATCAGTTCTGCGTTGCATGAGAATCGCAGCATGTTCTATATTCTGCTTTTTTCTCGCAGCCCTGGCCCCACAGAAGCCATTAATGCCAATACCTGTCGATGACCAAGATACCGTTTGGAAACTGTTTGGATTACCATTTATGCCAAGTAAAAGCAACTGTTCAACGTTACTACAAGTCTGGACTCCATTTATTCTATTTACTCATCATTCAAGTTCAACTACCCTTTTTGCACTTGCTTCGGACTACACCATGTCTGGGATCCACGGACATCCAGGTAGGAACACCGTGACACGTGTATACAACATCTACAGAGACATTGTAGGCTACTCTACATCACTCTGGCAATCCTACCCTGGGTACCAACATTACTATCTATAAAGGGGAGTCCATGTCCTCGTTGCTTAACCCCAACTGGTGTCACGTTTACTTGTTCTGTAAGAGGGACATATTTCATAGAAACCTCCTAAGGCTACTTTCACACTAGCGTTCGGGCGGATCCGTTCTGAACGGATCCGCTCATAATAATGCAGACGGAGGCTCCGTTCAGAACGGATCCGCCTGCATTAAAATGGCAAAAAAAAAGCTAAGTGTGAAAATAGCCTCGGACGGATCCGTCCAGACTTTCAATGTAAAGTCAATGGGGGACGGATCCGCTTGAAGATTGAGCCACATTGTGGCATCTTCAAACGGATCCGTCCCAATTGACTTACATTGTAAGTCTGGACGGATCCGCACGGATCCGCACGCCTCCGCACGGCCAGGCGGACAGCTGAACGCTGCAAGCAGCGTTCAGCTGTCCGCCTGTCCGTGCGGAGGCGAGCGGAGCGGAGGCTGAACGCCGCCAGACTGATGCAGTCTGAGCGGATCCGCTCCATTCAGACTGCATCAGGGCTGGACGGAGGCGTTCGGGTCCGCTCGTGAGCTCCTTCAAACGGAGCTCACGAGCGGACCGACGAACGCTAGTGTGAAAGGAGCCTTAGGGGCAAGGGTTTCCCCAGACACTGTCAACCGCCCGCTGCAAAGCAAGTGGCATCACGACAGGCCAGGGACTCTTCCACTTTAACCACTTCAGCCCCGCTAGGTGAAACCCCCTTCATGACCAGAGCACTGTTTACACTTCTGCACTACACTCCTTTCACCGTTTATCGCTCGGTCATGCAACTTACCACCCAAATGAATTTTACCTCCTTTTCTTCTTACTAATAGAGCTTTCATTTGGTGGTATTTTATTGCTGCTGACATTTTTACTTTTTTGTTATTAATCAAAATGTAACGATTTTTTTGCAAAAAAAATGACATTTTTCACTTTCAGCTGTAAAATTTTGCAAAAAAAACGACATCCATATATAAATTTTTCGCCAAATTTATTGTTCTACATGTCTTTGATAAAAAAAAAATGTTTGGGCAAAAAAAAAATGGTTTGGGTAAAAGTTATAGCATTTACAAACTATGGTACAAAAATGTGAATTTCCGCTTTTTGAAACAGCTCTGACTTTCTGAGCACCTGTCATGTTTCCTGAGGTTCTACAATGCCCAGACAGTAGAAAACCCCCACAAATGACCCCATTTCGGAAAGTAGACACCCTAAGGTATTCGCTGATGGGCATAGTGAGTTCATAGAACTTTTTATTTTTTGTCACAAGTTAGCGGAAAATGATGATGATTTTTATTTTTTTATTTTTCTTACAAAGTCTCATATTCCACTAACTTGCGACAAAAAATAAAAAATTCTAGGAACTCGCCATGCCCCTCACGGAATACCTTGGGGTGTCTTCTTTCCAAAATGGGGTCACTTGTGGCGTAGTTATACTGCCCTGGCAATTTAGGGGCCCAAATGTGTGAGAAGAACTTTGCAATCAAAATGTGTAAAAAATGACCGGTGAAATCCAAAAGGTGCACTTTGGAATATGTGCCCCTTTGCCCACCTTGGCAGCAAAAAAGTGTGACACATCTGGTATCGCCGTACTCAGGAGAAGTTGGGGAATGTGTTTTGGGGTGTCATTTTACATATACCCATGCTGGGTGAGAAAAATATCTTGGTCAAATGCCAACTTTGTATAAAAAAATGGGAAAAGTTGTCTTTTGCCAAGATATTTCTCTCATCCAGCATGGGTATATGTAAAATGACACCCCAAAACACATTCCCCAACTTCTCCTGAGTACGGCGATACCAGATGTGTGACACTTTTTTGCTGCCAAGGTGGGCAAAGGGGCACATATTCCAAAGTGCACCTTTCAGATTTTGCAGGCCATTTTTTACACATTTTGATTGCAAGGTACTTCTCACACATTTGGGCCCCTAAATTGCCAGGGCAGTATAACTACGCCACAAGTGACCCCATTTTGGAAAGAAGACACCCCAAGGTATTCTGTGAGGGGCATGGCGAGTTCCTAGAATTTTTTTTTTTTGTCGCAAGTTAGTGGAATATGAGACTTTGTAAGGAAAAAAGAAAAAAAAAGAAAAATCATCATTTTCCGCTAACTTGTGACAAAAAAAAAATAATTCGAGGAACTCGCCGTGCCCCTCACGGAATACCTTGGGGTGTCTTCTTTCCAAAATGGGGTCACTTGTGGCGTAGTTATACTGCCCTGGCAATTTAGGGGCCCAAATGTGTGAGAAGTACCTTGCAATCAAAATCTGTAAAAAATGGCCTGTGAAATCCGAAAGGTGCACTTTGGAATGTGTGCCCCTTTGCCCACCTTGGCAGCAAAAAAGTGTCACACATCTGGTATCGCCGTACTCAGGAGAAGTTGGGGAATGTGTTTTGGGGTGTCATTTTACATATACCCATGCTGGGTGAGAGAAATATCTTGGCAAAAGACAACTTTTCCTATTTTTTTATACAAAGTTGGCATTTGACCAAGATATTTTTCTCACCCAGCATGGGTATATGTAAAATGACACCCCAAAACACATTCCCCAACTTCTCCTGAGTACGGCGATACCAGATGTGTCACACTTTTTTGCAGCCAAGGTGGGCAAAGGGGCACATATTCCTTTTAGGAGGGCATTTTTAGACATTTGGATCCCAGACTTCTTCTCACACTTTCGGGCCCCTAAAAAGCCAGGGCAGTATAACTACCCCACATGTGACCCCACTTTGGAAAGAAGACACCCCAAGGTATTCAATGAGGGGCCTGGCGAGTTCCTAGAAATTTTTTATTTTTTGCATAAGTTAGCGGAAATTGATTTTTTTTGTTTTTTTCTCACAAAGTCTCACTTTCCGCTAACTTGTGCCAAAAAAAATGTCTGAATTTAGCCTTACAGGGGGGGGGGGTGATCAATGACAGGGGGGGTGATCAATGACAGGGGGGGTGATCAATGACAGGGGGGTGATCACCCATATAGACTCCCGGATCACCCCCCTGTCATTGATCACCCCCCTGGTAAGGCTCCATTCAGACGTCCGTATAATTTTTACGGATCCATGGATCGGATCCGCAAAACACATGCGGACGTCTGAATGGAGCCTTACAGGGGGGTTATCAATGACAGGGGGTGATCAGGGTGATCACCCCCCTGTCACTGATCACCCCCCCTGTAAGGCTCCATTCAGACATCCGCATGATTTTTTACGGATCCATGGATACATGGATCGGATCCACAAAAAACATGCGGACGTCTGAATGGAGCCTTACAGGGGGGGTTATCAATGACAGGGGGTGATCAGGGTGATCACCCCCCTGTCACTGATCACCCCCCCTGTAAGGCTCCATTCAGACATCCGCATGATTTTTTACGGATCCATGGATACATGGATCGGATCCACAAAAAACATGCGGACGTCTGAATGGAGCCTTACAGGGGGGTTATCAATGACAGGGGGTGATCAGGGTGATCAGGGTGATCACCCCCCTGTCACTGATCACACCCCCTGTAAGGCTCCATTCAGACATCCGCATGATTTTTTACGGATCCATGGATACATGGATCGGATCCACAAAAAACATGCGGACGTCTGAATGGAGCCTTACAGGGGGGTTATCAATGACAGGGGGTGATCAGGGTGATCACCCCCCTGTCACTGATCACACCCCCTGTAAGGCTCCATTCAGACATCCGCATGATTTTTTACGGATCCATGGATACATGGATCGGATCCACAAAAAACATGCGGACGTCTGAATGGAGCCTTACAGGGGGGTTATCAATGAAAGGGGGTGATCAGGGTGATCACCCCCCTGTCACTGATCACACCCCCTGTAAGGCTCCATTCAGACATCCGCATGATTTTTTACGGATCCATGGATACATGGATCGGATCCACAAAAAACATGCGGACGTCTGAATGGAGCCTTACAGGGGGGTTATCAATGACAGGGGGTGATCAGGGTGATCACCCCCCTGTCACTGATCACCCCCCCTGTAAGGCTCCATTCAGACATCCGCATGATTTTTTAGGGATCCATGGATACATGGATCGGATCCACAAAAAACATGCGGACGTCTGAATGGAGCCTTACAGGGGGGTTATCAATGACAGGGGGTGATCAGGGTGATCACCCCCCTGTCACTGATCACCCCCCCTGTAAGGCTCCATTCAGACATCCGCATGATTTTTTACGGATCCATGGATACATGGATCGGATCCACAAAAAACATGCGGACGTCTGAATGGAGCCTTACAGGGGGGTGATCAATGACAGGGGGGTGATCAGGGAGTGTATATGGGTGATCACCCCCCTGTAAGGCTCCATTCAGACGTCCGCATGTGTTTTTGCGGATCCGATCCATGTATCCATGGATCCGTAAAAATCATGCGGACGTCTGAATGGAGCCTTACAGGGGGGTGATCAATGACAGGGGGGTGATCAATGACAGGGGGTGATCAGGGAGTGTATATGGGTGATCACCCGCCTGTCATTGATCACCCCCCTGTAAGGCTCCATTTAGACGTCCGTATGCGTTTTGCGGATCCGATCCATGTATCCGTGGATCCGTAAAAATCATACGGACGTCTGAACGGAGCCTGACAGGGGGGTGATCAATGACAGGGCGGTGATCAATGACAGGGGGGTGATCAGGGAGTTTATATGGGGTGATCATGGGTGATCAGGGGTTTATAAGGGGTTAATAAGTGACGGGGGGGGGGGTGTAGGGTAGTGTAGTGTTTGGTGCGACTGTACTTACCTACCTGAGTCCTCTGGTGGTCGATCCTAACAAAAGGGACCACCAGAGGACCAGGTAGGAGGTATATTAGACGCTGTTATGAAAACAGCGTCTAATATACCTGTTAGGGGTTAAAAAATTCGGATCTCCAGCCTGCCAGCGAACGATCGCCGCTGGCATGCTGGAGATCCACTCGCTTACCTTCCGTTCCTGTGAGCGCGCGCGCCTGTGTGCGCGCGTTCACAGGAAATCTCGCGTCTCGCGAGATGACGCGTATATGCGTCCAGGAGGAGTAAAGCAACCACCTTCCGGACGCATCGGCGCGTTAGGCGGTCCGAAGGTGGTTAAGGGACCCCTGGTAGGACCCGGTCTGTTGCACATTGCGATGCGTTTTTCACTGATGGTTGCTAAGAGATGTTGTTTGTAAACCTTCCGTTTTTTATCACGCATGTGAAAAACGCATCAAAACGCATTGCATCCGCTTGGAAAAAACTGAACAACTAAAAGCAATCGCAGACAAAACTGACTAAACTTGCTTGCAAAATGGTTTTCACTGAATGAACCCTGAACGCATCCGGAGCCAATCCATCACGCTCGTGTGAAATGGGCCTAATGGTGTTTTTAGATGAGAATTTTTCATGCCTAAAAATCCTAGGATGATCTGCAGGAACTACTGAAGACCCCTCTGACTTCTGCCATGGATTTGCAGTTTCTTAAAGGGGTTGTCCTGTGAAAAATATTTTTTATGTTCTACAAAAATATTCTTAAAATATTTTTCAAACCAGCACCTGGATCTGAATACTGTAGTAATTACCCGTAATTCAAAATGTATTATAGCCCCTGAGTTATTCAATAAAAATGTATCTCTATAGCGCCACCTGCTGTTTGCAGGTGGCGCTATCCAGTTCACTGAGGTTGACATATGTGAGATGCCAGCTTGAAATAAATCTAGCAGAACAATTGCAGCAATGAATGAGGAGATCTCTAGATCCATGTGAGGTACAGGGCTGGTTCTAAGTTTGCCAGAAAGGGCCTGGCGTGCACTATAGGATATGTGATCTTCATTTTTTTACATTAATCGTGGGATAACACCCTTAGGCCTCATGCACACGACCGTTGTTTTGGTTCGCATCCGGGCTGCATGTTTTGCGGCTCCGATGCGGACCCATTCATTTCAATGGGACAGCAAAAGATACGGATAGCACTCCGTGTACTGTCTGCATCCGTACTTGTCTGCATCTGTTGCGGACAAGAATAGGCATTTCTATAATGGGCGGCCTTTTCCGTAGATTGCAGAACGCACGTCGTCGGCATCAGTGTTTTGCGGAATCCACAATTTGCAGACCGCAAAACACGGTGCTGTCACGTGCATGTGTAACACCCCAGAGTTGCGTTACGACACTCTTCTACCCCGTTATAATCTGTTAAGAGCCTTTACCTTGTCATCTGATGTGATTTTACATTATGTCATTCACAAATGTGCATAAACCATGTTAAATACCATTATTGTTGTAATTTTCCATGTTCACCAGCAGGTGGCAGCAATTCGTTGGTAAGGAGTTAGCTACAGTTTAGTATTTCTAAGGCCTCTTTCACACTTGCGTTGTCCGGATCCGTCCTGTACTCCACTTGCCGGAATTACACGCCGGATCCGGAAAAACGCAAGTGAACTGAAAGCATTTGAAGACGGATCCGTCTTCAAATGCTTTCAGTGTTACTATGGCAGCCAGGACGCTATTAAAGTCCTGGTTGCCATGGTAGTAGTGGGGAGCGGGGGAGCGGTATACTTACCGCCCATGCGGCTCCCGGGGTGCTCCAGAATGACGTCAGAGTGCCCCATGCGCATGGATCACGTGCCATGTGATCACGTCATCCATGCGCGTGGGGCGCCCTGACGTCACTCTGGAGCGCCCCGGGAGCCGCACGGACGGTAAGTATACTGCTTCCCCGCTCCCCACTACACTTTACCATGGCTGCCAGGACTTTAGCGTCCCGGCAGCCATGGTAACCATTCAGAAAAAGCTAAACGTCGGATCCGGTAATGCGCCGAAACGACTTTTAGCTTAAGGCCGGATCCGGATTAATGCCTTTCAATGGGCATTAATTCCGGATCCGGCCTTGCGGCAAGTCTTTAGGATTTTTGGCCGGAGCAAAAAGCGCAGCAGGCTGCGGTATTTTCTCCGGCCAAAAAACATTCCGGTCCGGAACTGAAGACATCCTGGTGCATCCTGAACGGATTTCTCTCCATTCAGAATGCATTAGGATAAAACTGATCAGGATTCTTCCGGCATAGAGCCCCGACGACGGAACTCTATGCCGGAAGAAAAGAAGTGTGAAAGAGCCCTAAGCTGGATTAGTTCATTCCAGCTTAGCTCCCCCTCTGTAGAGGTGTGGACTATTCCCAGAGCCTACACCCTGGGTGGAGAAGGAAGTTAGTGAGGACTGCAGCCCACCCCCTGCTTAGGGTAGGATGTGCGTGTTAGGAGCTCTCAGATATAGAGAACCAAGCCAGGACCAAGTCTCGTGCTGAGACACTTTATCAAATCCCTAGCCTGAGCCCTGCAGCCTCAGCTGGATGAAACAGCAGGCAACCTCCAGTTCCAGGAAGAAAGCATCCCCTGAGACGATAACTGTGAGTCAAGTCCAGAGACCCAGGAGAAGCCATATTCCTTCTCAGCTAGTCAGTCCCCATAAAGCAGAAGATAGAAAGTGCAGAAGCCAAATTCCTGCCACAGTATAGAGCTACAAAGCAGACGTCCTTTCCTGCAAGCTCCAGGTTGATAGAGCAGAAGATAAATTCCTACCAACCATTGCTGAAAACCTGCTGGGACCCAAGACAAAAAAGCTGTACCTTGCTTGGATGAAAGTTACCCTCAGTAAAGACGAGTTTGAACTTTACCAAAAGTCTGGATCTCAATTTCTGCAGCAAAATCCTTCAATTACTCCTCCTATCACTACACTCCATTTTATTGCAAGTGATCCAGGTGTCCAGTCGTACCCAGGTATGAGACACCTTTGACACAATTACCACTACCATGCAGAGACATTGCACCACTCTGGCATTCCTAAACTGGGATGTGAGTTATAACACCTTTGAAGGGCCCTGGGGTAGTACCCTGCGCACACTGCAATTGGCCTCACAAACAAAATACAGACTATTATCCTCCTGACCCACTGCATAAGTGGCGTCAGTGTACCCGTTCCTGGTCACTGAACATGTAGTTTTAAGCTGCGGATTCGAAACTATTCACATGGAAAACACTGTAGCAATAGAAGAAAACCATAGTGAAAAATCTTCAGCGGTCTGCACTGCCATGAAGAATTCCTATTGAAAACATTGTGAGCTGATTAGTGGATGGATTTTAGTGTTAATAACGTCTTGGGGCGGCCCTGAGTCGAGACTTAAATGTCCCAAATTATGCTGGTAGCTGGTGAGGAGGCAACAGAGGTCCATCACTGGACCACCATTCTCCTGAAAGATGAGGGTCCCAGAAGTGGAACCTACACCTGTTAGCCAGCCGTATAGATTGAATATGACAAAAATACCTAAAATACGAATACCTATTGTAACCATCAGTGTACAAACATACCTTTTCTGTATAAATTTCCGCCCCTGATTCCACCGCAGCCTTGGCAATAGCATTGGAAACCATGCCCATTCCTCCTTCTACGTAGCCCCATGACCCCTTCTTCCCTTCCAGTTCCCCCATGACATGATGGAGTAAAACATACCTGTAAACGCAAGAGAACAAAGAGTCATAAAATCATTTAAAGGGGTTCTCTGGGAATTAGTTAAATGGCCAGCCATCAACCTGTCCTACGAATGCTTGCAAAAACTAGTTGCTTCAACTTGCAAGCTGCCTGGGGGGAGGGGGCTCAGTACAAATTACACTGCACTACAATAGAAGGTAATGGTATGATCCTGCCTACGATATGCCATCATGGCTGAGCAGCCATGACAGGATCGCTCACCAGTATGAAGTATATGCAAGTGCCAGAGTGTAGTATGTGGTGATTCTCCATCCCCGCAGCCCCCAAGGCAGCTGTGGAAGTGGAAGCAATTAGTCCTGCTCACATTCTAGGATTTATTGCTGGCAGCCATATTAACTCATTCCTGGAGAACCCCTTTAATTGCTTCATCCACTTTCTCACTTACAATGCATGCCCACTGATAGGCCGATATACAATAAAGTGATCAAGACTCATGTATAGTGTTGGGTGAGCATGCTCGGCACATCACAGTGTTCGGACGAATATCGCGTGTGCTCGAGCGCGACGCTCGAGTCAGTGTATTTAAATCTAATTTAGCCTCTATTTCTGAAAAGTTTTTGGCGGTATTCGAACTCACAACCTTCTACATTACAGCCAAGAATGTTAACCACTTGTCACAACCAGACAGCTGAGAAGCTCTGACAGAGGCCTTTCAGAACCTCCTCCTTGAGTTTCTGTGTTGTGGTATTCAGCTCCTCCTCTCGTTAGCCTCTCTCAGCTGTCATGTGTTGGACTAATTGCTTCCCTTTAAATTCCTCCCCAGAAGGCTTTTCTGGGCGGCTTATACTACTTCCTGGAGTGTGTGTGCATGCTGACTCTGTTCTCCTGTTTGCTTACAAAGCTAAGTGTTGTACCTTTATCTGTTATTTACTGTTTGCTGGATCCCAGGTGACCCTGACTCCCTCCGTATCTTGTGTAGGGAGCCGGTGGTCGTGTCCCCTCACTATTGTAGGGTGCTCAGGGCTTTATAGTCAAGGTTCGTGGATATGCAAACCTCCACCATTCAGGATCTTTGCATAGGCTGAGCAGCCAGGGAAAGTGCCAGGTCTTCTGCAGGGGTCTCCCTTGGTTCCTTAGCTTTTGGATCCAGCGAGTCATTTATACATGTTGCTTTGCCTTGTTTCCTGTACACCGTCCGTGACATTATAAGCCGCCATAACCGTCTCAAGCATGGATCCGGTTTCACTTTTGGCTGAACGCTTCCAGGGTCTTTCATTGGAGGTAGCTGATCTCCGTAAGACTTTTTCTCAGCTTCAAGTGACCGGTTCAGCTTGCGTTCATGGAGTTTGTTCTGAGCCTAAGATCTCGCTCCCGGATACGTTCTCCGGGGGTAGTGAGAATTTTGTGCGTTTTAGAGAGGCTTGCAAACTCAATTTTCGCCTTCTTCCCCACTCCTCTGGTGATGAGGAACGGAGGGTGGGGATCATTATATCGCTGCTCAGAGGTAACGCTCAGTCCTGGGCCTTTTCGCTGCCGGAGGGGGCACGGCCTCTCCGTTCAGTGGATGAATTCTTTTTAGCCCTGGGTCAGATATATGATGATCCGGATCGTATTGCTCTGGCTGAGTCTAAACTACGTCTATTATGCCAGGGTAAACAATCCGCAGAAATATACTGCTCAGAATTTCGGAGATGGGCAGTTGATACTGGTTGGAATGATGCTGCGCTCCGAAGTCAATTTTGCCATGGTCTTTCAGAGGGATTGAAAGATGCATTTGCCTTTCATGAGAGGCCTATTTCTTTGGACTCTGCTATGTCTCAGGCCGTTCGTATTGACAGGCGTCTTAGAGAGAGAGGAGAGATGTCCCCTTCCTGTCATACTCAGTCCCAGGACAGTGCAGCGGTCCCATTCTGTGCGCAGGGGTCTCAGTCGCCGTCAGCCCCTTCTGAGCAGGAGCCCATGCAGCTGGGGTTGATTGCTTCTGACAATAGAAGATTCAGCTCGCATGGGAGGGTTTGTTTTTGTTGTGGAGGTATAAATCATTTGGCAAATATTTGTCCCTCTAGGAGATTCAGGCAGTTTTCTGGGAGTAATAAAGAAACAAACAGGAAAAAATCTTTTAAAAATGTTCCGTCTGTTACTATTGGCAGGGTTGAGGCGGAAATTGAAGGTTTTCCATTTGCTTGTAGTTCCCGTTTTGTCCTGCCGGCTAGGGTGGCGCTAGAGAGCAAGAACATTTTTTGTGAGATTTTTGTGGATAGTGGAGCAGCGGTTAATCTCATTGATAATCAATTTGCGATAACTCATGGTTTCCAGGTGCGCACTTTGGGAAAGGATATTCCTGTTTTTGCTATCGATTCCGCTCCACTTTCTCAAAAATCATTAAAGGGCATAGTTCACAATATCCGTTTAATTGTGAGTGATGCTCATGTTGAGGATGTGTCATGTTTCGTCCTTAGCGGTTTACCTACCCCTCTGGTGTTGGGGCTGCCCTGGCTCACTAAGCATAACCCCACCATTGATTGGCAAGCGAGGCAAATAAATGGTTGGAGTGACTTTTGCAGAGAGAATTGCCTCATGACATCTGTTTCTGAGGTTGCTACTAAGACTGTACCATCTTTTCTCTCTGAATTTTCGGATGTCTTCTCTGAGAGTGGAGTTCAGGATTTGCCCCCGCACAGGGAGTACGATTGCCCTATTAATCTCATCCCAGACGCCAAGCTGCCTAAATCTCGTTTATACAATCTTTCCCAACCTGAGAGGATCGCTATGCGTGCTTATATCTCTGAGAGTCTGAGAAAGGGACACATACGACCCTCGAAGTCACCTGTTGCCGCTGGTTTTTTCTTTGTTAAGAAAAAAGATGGTTCTTTAAGACCTTGTCTGGATTTCAGGGAGCTGAACAATATCACAATTCGTGACCCTTATCCGCTTCCTCTGATCCCGGACCTATTTAACCAGGTTGTTGGGGCTAAAGTCTTTTCCAAATTAGATTTAAGAGGGGCATACAACCTGGTCAGGGTCAGAGAAGGGGACGAATGGAAGACGGCCTTCAATACCCCTGAGGGCCATTTTGAAAATTTGGTTATGCCTTTTGGTTTGATGAATGCCCCAGCCGTTTTTCAGCATTTCGTGAACAGCATTTTTTATCATTTGATGGGAAAATTTGTATTGGTGTATTTGGATGACATTTTGATTTTTTCTCCCGATTTCAAAACTCATAAGGAACATTTACGTCAGGTCTTGCTCATCCTGCGGGAGAATAAATTATATGCGAAACTGGAAAAATGTGTGTTTGCGGTTCCAGAAATTCAATTTCTGGGGTTTCTTCTCTCCGCTTCTGGTTTTCGCATGGACCCCGAGAAGGTCCGCGCTGTGCTTGAGTGGGAGCTTCCTGAGAATCAGAAGGCGCTGATGCGTTTTTTGGGCTTTGCCAATTATTACAGGAAGTTCATTTTGAATTATTCTTCTATTGTTAAACCACTCACTGATATGACCAGAAAGGGGGTAGATTTTTCTTCTTGGTCAGTAGAGGCGCGTAAGGCTTTTTCTGATATCAAGGAGAGTTTTGCTTCCGCTCCCATCTTGGTGCAACCTGATGTTTCTTTACCCTTCATAGTTGAGGTTGATGCTTCTGAGGTGGGTGTGGGGGCGGTCTTGTCTCAGGGTTCCTCTCCTGCCAATTGGCGACCGTGTGCCTTTTTCTCAAGAAAACTCTCCTCCGCAGAGAGAAATTACGATGTGGGAGATAGGGAATTGTTGGCCATCAAGTTGGCTTTTGAGGAATGGCGCCATTGGCTAGAGGGAGCCAGACACCCTATTACCGTATTTACTGACCATAAAAATCTGGCCTACTTGGAGTCAGCCAAGCGTCTGAACCCGAGACAGGCCAGATGGTCGTTGTTCTTTTCTAGGTTTAATTTTGTTGTCACGTTCCGCCCTGGAGTTAAGAATGTGAAGGCAGATGCCCTGTCACGTTGTTTTCCGGGAGGCGGGAATTTTGAAGACCCGGGTCCCATTTTGGCTGAAGGTGTGGTGGTCTCTGCTCTTTTTCCTGAATTGGAGGCAGAGGTGCAGGCAGCCCAGTCAGAGGCTCCTGATCTTTGTCCTCCTGGGAGGTTGTTTGTGCCTCTCGCTTTAAGACACAAGATTTTTAAAGAACACCACGATACGGTCCTTGCTGGGCACCCGGGGGTAAGAGCCACACTGGATCTCATCGCTCGGAGATTCTGGTGGCCTGCGCTTCGTAAGTCGGTTGAGGGTTTTGTGGCAGCCTGCGAGACTTGCGCTCGTGCCAAAGTCCCTCATTCACGGCCATCAGGTCCTCTCCTTCCCTTACCCATTCCTTCCCGTCCTTGGACACATCTGTCCATGGACTTCATAACGGACCTGCCTCGTTCCTCGGGGAAGACTGTGATTCTGGTGGTGGTGGACCGTTTTAGCAAAATGGTGCATTTCATCCCTTTTCCTGGTTTGCCCAATGCTAAGACGCTGGCGCAGGCATTTGTTGATCACATTGTCAAATTGCACGGTATTCCTTCAGACATAGTCTCTGATAGGGGCACGCAGTTTGTTTCCAGATTCTGGAAGGCTTTCTGTTCTCGCTTGGGGGTTCGGTTGTCATTCTCTTCTGCTTTCCACCCGCAGTCGAATGGCCAGACAGAGCGCGTCAATCAGAATCTGGAGACATATCTGCGCTGTTTTGTGGCGGAGAATCAAGAGGATTGGTGTTCTTTTTTGTCCCTTGCTGAGTTTGCTTTAAATAACCGTCGTCAGGAGTCCTCTGATAAGTCACCATTTTTTGGTGCATATGGGTTTCATCCACAGTTTGGGACTTTCTCGGGAGAGGGGTCTTCTGGTTTACCTGATGAGGACAGATTCTCCTCGTCTTTGTCATCTATTTGGCAAAAGATTCAGGATAATCTAAAGAGCATGAGTGAGAGATATAAGCGTGTGGCAGATAAGAGACGTGTGCTTGGTCCGGACCTGAATGTTGGTGATCTGGTGTGGTTGTCTACCAAGAATATCAAATTGAAGGTTCCCTCCTGGAAGTTGGGTCCTAGGTTTATTGGGCCTTACAAAATCCTGTCTGTCATCAATCCTGTTGCATACCGTCTTGATCTTCCTCAGACTTGGAAGATCCATAATGTTTTTCATAAGTCCTTATTGAAACCTTATGTTCAACCCATTGTACCCTCGCCTTTGCCTCCTCCTCCGATTATGGTTGATGGGAATCTTGAATTTCAGGTCTCTAGGATTGTGGATTCTCGTCTTGTCCGCGGTTCTCTTCAGTACCTTGTTCATTGGGAGGGGTATGGTCCTGAGGAGAGGATGTGGGTCCCAGTGACGGACATTAAGGCCTCTCGTCTCATCAGGGCTTTCCATAGGTCCCATCCTGAGAAGGTGGGTTCTGAGTGTCCGGAGTCCACTCGTAGAGGGAGGGGTACTGTCACAACCAGACAGCTGAGAAGCTCTGACAGAGGCCTTTCAGAACCTCCTCCTTGAGTTTCTGTGTTGTGGTATTCAGCTCCTCCTCTCGTTAGCCTCTCTCAGCTGTCATGTGTTGGACTAATTGCTTCCCTTTAAATTCCTCCCCAGAAGGCTTTTCTGGGCGGCTTATACTTCTTCCTGGAGTGTGTGTGCATGCTGACTCTGTTCTCCTGTTTGCTTCAAAGCTAAGTGTTGTACCTTTATCTGTTATTTACTGTTTGCTGGATCCCAGGTGACCCTGACTCCCTCCGTATCTTGTGTAGGGAGCCGGTGGTCGTGTCCCCTCACTATTGTAGGGTGCTCAGGGCTTTATAGTCAAGGTTCGTGGATATTCAAACCTCCACCATTCGGATCTTTGCATAGGCTGAGCAGCCAGGGAAAGTGCCAGGTCTTCTGCAGGGGTCTCCCTTGGTTCCTTAGTTTTTGGATCCAGCGAGTCGTTTATACATGTTGCTTTGCCTTGTTTCCTGTACACCGTCCGTGACACCACTACACTATACAGCTGCAAGGCTAAATTTGATTTAAAATATATATAAGTTTTTCGCCATAATATATTTACATATATTATTATATATTTAGAATATATAATATATTATAATATATGTAAATATATTATGGCTAAAACAGCAGTAGTATTTTCCCACATATTATGCATTCATATATATCAGAAGTATGATATATATATATATATATATATATATATATATATATGACACATTAGTAATTACACATTTTTTACAATAATTTTTTTTTTTTACATATTTTATATTTTTTTTGTAATTGTAAAAAATGCTGGACAACCCCTTTAAATAACTATGTTAAAGGGGTTTTCCCCAGTAACAACGTTTATCACCTATCTACTTGGTAAACCCCACAGGGGGGCCCTATGTGAGCAAGAGAATGGTGGACCCTGGTCTCCCATACCTGTGGTGAGGAGTTGCATTGAGCATGCCCACTACCACGCCATACACTTCTCCGGGAGATAAAGAAACAGCCAACTGATAGAGGAGTTATGGGTAAGACCTGGATCCCCTCACACTAGTGATCAGAATGGGTCCCAGCATTGAGAACCCCCTCCCCTCAGCTGTCTATCTTAGGCCAAGACACACATACCCACTGCCGGGTGTGGACGGACAGGACATTGCTCCAATCACTGCATCGGTGGCCAGGGTACACTTCAAGGGTTCGGACTCAAACCATTCATCCAAAATCTGCCAAATTAAAAACAAGCTCACAAATTTATTTAATGACAACCGGCGGCATCATTCAATGGGGGAGATTTATCAAAAGTAAGTCTATGCAAAATGTCCGTTCCTGAATAGCTGTACTCTAATTGTGCAACTGTGGGGTTGAGGAGCATGGCTGTCACTGGCTCCTCCAGCGGTATGTAGATGCTGATTCCTGCTCTGTTCCTAGTGGTCATGTGATTGCAGAGGGCCGGATATCTGCATGAGCTGCTGGGTCTTAGTAGACCCAGATCAGTTCTACAGTGAGACTGAACGGCCTAATTGCAACCTCTCTGGAGCCTGTATTCAAGAATGTCAGCCCCAGTTACAGTAGAAATTAGTAATAAAAAAATATATAATGTTAAATGCCCATCCAAATGGCGTGTATGACTTTATGGTGGGCACAAAGTGAAAAAGAAAAGAAAATAAAAGCAAAATTAAAATATAAAATAATAATAAAATAAAAATAAAAAACAGTCACTATACGCCTTAGCATAGCTTCTAGCACCATCCCCGGTGACCATAATTCATGCATCCCCTATATAAAAACAACTGTTAGGGAAAAAGGGTAACATTTGAAAAAGTATTTTAATTGCACTTTAAATAAAAAACCATTTGAAAAACAGACTATTTTTACCTTTTTTTTTCTGGGGTTTAAAAAATAAAACAAAGCCCATTTATGGCTTTCAAAGATGCATGTACAAATAAAAAATGGAAAATCAACTGGCCAGAATGGGTGTAAATGGTCTTGAACGGATTAAAAGGGCATTTCCATCTCAGTCATTTTATTTTATATTCACAGGATATTCTACTGTATAAATGTCTGATAGATAAGGGTCCCGACATTGGGACTGGCACCTATGTCGAGAACAGGAGTCATGTGCTGTGACTGGGGAGAGCCACACACTAACATCTCCCATCATCAGGGGAAACCCTGCTTCTTGACAGAGGTGCAATACGGCAAGAGTGTCTGTGATGGGAATACTGTCATAAACTGAAGCTGTCCTTGAAACTGATCACTGTGGCTTAAACCTGCTATTGCTGGGGGAAGTCTGGCCCGACCAAACACTTCCCCTGCAGGTGAAACACAGCATTACATTGTAGCTATTCAAATTATTGGCCAACCATGTACTGTAATATGAGAGCAAGCCTGGTCCAGCACAATAAGAGCTGCTTTACATGTTCAGCTGTCTATTCTAGAGTTGGGGTTCGGAGGAGAGCTTCCCCCCATGATGTCCATATGCATATGTATATACATAGAGCAGGGTTTATACCTTTCAGTTTGCTTACCTTGGATATTGGAGCAGTGAGGACTTCGTAATATTTTGGAAGTTGGCCCCCCAGTGTAATTCCTATCAGGAGCAGAATGAGTGTCAAGGTTACCAATAAATCTGTAAGTCATTTCATATATCAGCTCCGCGCCTCTCATATCACATTGATGTACAACTTCTATTAGCCTGAAAATCAATAACTAGGAGCATTATACCAGGAACATGCTGTTTGTCATATACAAGAAAATGGGACTAATGCCCACGTAGAAGCCAATGCGATAGACTTGGAAACTCCTGAGAGGAACATCAGGGAGAATATGAAAAGCAACATATGGAGAGGTGATCTTTTACTTTATGCTCCACTCATTTACATAGGAAGTGTCCCCAAAAATCTGAAATAGTGACTATGACCCTATTCATAAAACAAGAAAATGAATATAGACCCCAGACCAAAACCGCCTGGACTAATACAGACCACACACCAGGCCCCATAAGGTAATACAGACCCCCAGACCCCATAAAGTAATACAGACCCCAGACCAGACCACTTAATGTAATACAGACCCCAGACCACTTAAAATGATATAAAAGCCAGACCCCCTAAATGAATACAAATCCAAGAACCAAATTCCTAGAAAAATACAAAACCCAGATCAGATCCCTAAATGCAAAACACAGACCAGATACCCTAAAGAGACAGACCTCAATTCTTACCCCAGTAAATAAATGCAGATTCTAGACCAGATCCACTAAGTAAATATACACCCCAGATTAGACCCCCTAAACAAAAGCAAATCCCATACCCATTAAAATAAATCATACCTTAGACCAGAACCCCTAAATAAATACAGACCCAAATCCAAAATCCATAAATAAATGCAGACTCTTTACCCCCTTAAATAATACAGACCCTAGACCAGGTTCCATATAAAAATACAGACCCTAGACCAGGTCCCCTAATAGATACAAACCCTAGACTAGGTCCCTTAATAAATACAGACCCTAGACCAGGTCCCTTAATAAATACAGACCCTAGACTAGGTCCCCTAATAAATATAGACTCTAGACCAGTCCCTTAATAAATACAGACACTAGACCAGGTCCCCTAATAAATACAGACCATAGACCAGGTCCCCTAATAAATACAGACCCTAGACCAGGTCCCCTAATAAATACAGACCCTAGACCAGGTCCCCATATAAATATAGACCCTAGACCAGGTCCCTAATAAATACAGATCCTAGACTAGTCCCCTAATAAATACAAACCCTAGACCAGGTCCCCTAATAAATACAGATCCTAGACCAGTCCCCTAATAAATACAGACCCTAGACCAGGTCCTCTAATAAATATAGACCCTAGACCAGTCCCCTAATAAATACAGACCATAGATCAGTCCCCTAATAAATACAGACCCTAGACCAGGTCCCCTAATAAATACAGACATTAGACCAGGTCCCCTAATATAGACCCTAGACCAGGTCCCCTAATAAATACAGACCCTAGACCAGGTCCCCTAATATAGACCCTAGACCAGGTCCCCTAATAAATACAGACCCTAGACCAGGTCCCCTAATAAATACAGACACTAGACCAGGTCCCCTAATAAATACAGACCCTAGGCCAGGTCCCCTAATAAATACGGACCCTAGACCAGGTCCCCTAATAAATATAGACCCTAGACCAGTCCCCTAATAAATACAGACCCTAGACCAGAATCCCTAAGGTAAAACAGCCCCCCTTAAGTTACAGGCTCCAGTCCAGACTCATTAAATAAATAGACTGCAGACCTAAAAATGTAGACTCCATACCCTTTGAAATGCACCAGTCTCCAGACCAGACTCCTGAATACATAGACTCCAACCAGAATCCTCAAATAAATACAGAACCCAGACGAGAACCCCTTAAAGGGAACCTGTCACCGGGATTTGGGGTATAGAGCTGAGGACATGGGTTGCTAGATCGCCGCTAGCACATCCGCAATACCCAGTCCCCATAGCTCTGTGTGCTTTTATTGTGTAAAAAAACCGATTTGATACATATGCAAATTATCTGAGATGAGTCCTGTAAGTGAGATGAGTCAGGGACAGGACTCATCTCAGGTTCATTTGCATACGTATCAAATCGTTTTTTTTACACAATAAAAGCACACAGAGCTATGGGGACTGGGTATTGAGGATGTGCTAGCGGCCATCTAGCAACCCATGTCCTCAGCTCTATACACAAAATCCCAGTGACAGGTTCCCTTTAAAGAATGTAGAGCCCACAGCCCTTTAATGCCGACCCCAGACCAAATCCCCTAATATAATACAGACCCCAGACCAGATCCTATGAATAAGTACAGACCCCAGACCAGGCTCTGCAGGCACTCATCCCTCCTCATTCCTGCATCTTGTGATCCACTTCACTCCAGGGCAATGCCACTGTCTAAGTCCCGGCCCCACTGTCAGGACGCTGTCTGTGGCTGGGTCCTGGAGTGCAGAAGATTTCAGGAGAGGTGATTATACAGGGCACCCAGGAGATTTGCCTACGTTACTGACGACTCACTAGCTACTGTACAATAGCTTATGGGAAACATTGCCTCGCACCTGCTTTTATTAATGGACGGAGTGTCTTAAAGGACTTCAGTTTCGTCATCAAAGACCCCTGAGCTATCGCTGCAACGTCTACAGGGGGTGCAGTCAAGGAGAGGGTCTATAGCAGAAACCAGGCGATTCATGAAGTCCTCATATTTTGGATATGCCTGAAGAGGAATAAAAACATAAAAGTAACAAAAAAATCCCTACAGACAAAAGTGCATAGCCCCTCCCCAATCATGATTACCGGATCTATGACTAGAGTCCGCTTTGCACATGGCTGCAAAATCTGAACGTATTTTTTCTGTGTGGATTTTCTGAAGATTACACCATTTACATTGCAAACAGTAAAATCCACAGCAAAGATCAGAAGAAATCTGAAAAACATAGGGCTTGGTGTGGCTCGATAATCTTCTTCATGCCCTAAATCCAGGCCACTTGCATTGCATTCGTATTTTACTGCAAACTTTCGATGCAGAATCCACAGAAGTTGCAAATCCGCCTTGTCTCATGACCTTTAAGGCCATGTGCACCATCGGGGGGGTACAAAGCAAGCAGAGATGTTATGCAATATTCAAGTCCTGTGACTGGAGTAATACTGTACTTCAACAGATTAAAGGATATGTGAACCTTCGGGGCCATTTTTCTCTGATTGTATTTTACTCATTCTAAACTAAAAGTCTTTTTTTTTTTGTTGATCTTTATTAAAAATGTTCAGCCGTTCCTGAGATACAAGGGTTAAAAATCTCCTGACCTCATAAACACTCAGTTCTTGCCAAACTGATAAGGGCTCATGCACACAAACGTATTTATTTTCCGTTTTCTTTTTACAGGTCTGTATGCGGAACCATTCATTTCAATGGGGCTTGGAAAAAATGGAAATGACTCAGTGTCCGTGCATTCCGTGTCCGTGTGTCCATATGTCCGTTTCGCAAAAAAGATAGAACGTGTCCTAATTTTGCCCGTTTCGCAGACAAGGACAGGCATTGTTACAATGGATCCGCAAAAAAAAAACAAACGGATGCAACACACATCACACGGCTGTCATCTATGGATCCTATGGATACAGAGACTGCTGAGAGCAGGACATACCTCAGCCGAGCGCCATCCTACAGAGCGCTACTACACAGTGGGGATAACAAGTGGGGAGGCGGAGGAGGCAGAGGAGGGGCTGTGGACTCAGGAGAGGGGCGTGCACATACACAGAGGCAGCCCCGCCCTGACTCTGCCCCTCAATGCTGACATCACGTCGACGGGCAGTGCAGTTTAGGGTGGGGGGGGGGGGCATGTGACCCGTCAACGTGATGTCAGCAAGATAACAAACCAGGTCACATGACTGGTTTGCAAAGTGAGCAAACGGGGCAGAATAAGTAATGCAACCATATTAGATATATGTTAGTACGGCCAGGGCATATTTAATAGAACATAAAAGTTTAATCCCTGAAAACCCTTTAAATAAGTGTTTATGAGGTCCGGAGATCAGAGATAGGAGCCCTACATGAGCTGTCAGATGACGGGACTCAAAGAAAACAAAGTCACAACTTGCAAACAGACTGAGTTTTGTAAGCCTTGTATCTCAGAAACGGCTGAATATTTTTAATAAAGACAAAAAAATAATGATTTTTAGTCCAAAATGAGTAAAATGTGATCAGAAAAAAATGCCACCGAAGGTGTAGTATATTACTCCAGTCATAGGACTTGTTAATTGCATAACACAAGATCTCTGCTTGCTGTCACAGATGATATTTTGTTATTATTATTTTCCCATTCAGGGGCTGGAACCCCATGAGCTATTTCAATAGGACATGATTATGACGGGTTTTCATCCGCTGGATATAGACATTAATGTTTCAATTCACTGACGGGAAACACAGTGTTTGAAACTGGCAAAGAGGAAGCTGGAAAATCACATTTTAAGCTCAACAATGTCATTTGTACCTCTGCATCTTTTTTGGAAAATTGAGCGATCTGCTTTTGGTTCTCGGCCATATCTGCCCCAAGAACAAGAGACCTGGGTGGACGTCCGCTGACATTTTCTAATATTGGAGTGAATGAATGGGGGTCTCGAAAATAAATTTTCAGTCCATGTCTCTAAAATACAGAAAGCACAGGAAATTATGAGCAGAAAATTATGGTGCAGTATTTGTAAACCCACCAGACTATTCTCCGGTGATCCAATTCTCTCAGGGGCCTCATGCAATGACCCAGGGGCGTAGATAGAACTGACTGAGCCCCATAGCAAATTTTCCACGCCCCCCCCCCCCCCATTATGGATGACCTATCCTCAAGTATCAGTCTCAGTATCAGTGTCCTAAATATCTGGATAGGAGTAGTAGTGCTCTAATTCTTTATATATCCATTATATATCCATTAAAAGGGTTGTCCGCTTTCTACACTTGATGACCTAAGGATAGGTCATCAATATCAGATCAGCGGGGGTCTGACTCCCAGCACCCTCGCCAATCAGCTGTTTGAAGAGAAGGCAGTGCTCGGACGATCGCTGCCTTCTCTGCTCTGTTTACCTGCTCGCCGCAGTAATTGCAGTGGTTACACCTATGGCGATCCCATTCACTTTTATGGGACGGCTCCCATCTGTTCAAGTGGATAGGACGGATCCGTCCCATAGAAGTCAATGGGTACGCCATACTTGTAATTACACTTGCTCACCATTGCAATTACTGCGGCGAGCAGGTAAACAGAGCCTCGTCCGAGCACTGCCTTCTCTTCAAACAGCTGATCGGTGGGTGCTGGGTGTCGGACCACGGCTATACCGAGGCTATATGCACACGACCGTTGTGTGTTTTGAGGTCCGCAAATTGCGGATCCTCAAAACACGGATGGCGTCCGTGTGCGTTCCGGACAGCCTTTAATATAACTGCCTATTCTTGTCCGCAACGCGCAGACAAGAATAGGACATGTTAGATTTTTGGGGGGTCCACGGAACGGAGCAATGGATGCGGACAGCACATGGAGTGCTGTCCGCATCTTTTGCAGCCCCATTGAAGTGAATGGGTCCGTATCCGAGCCGCCAAAACTGCGGCTCGGATGCGGACCAAAACAACGGCCGTGTGCATGAGGCCTTATCTGGAGGATGGGTTATCAGTTGTAAAAAGCCCTTTAAAGGAAATCTGTCCTCAGTCTCACTGTGCATATTATCCCTGTACCGTGACATCATTGTGTTTATATCATTGTACTCATTCATCCGACAGCATTTCAATGCATTTGTCATATGAATCAGGATCCTGATCCGTCTGACAAATGCCATCAGTTTGCATACGTTTTGACAGATCCGCAAAGGAACTTCCTGCCGGAATCCTCTGCCGCAAGTGTGAAAGTACCCTTAAATTAACCAAAATTAGGAAAAGAAATAACAGTTACCTGCAATGCTACAGCACAAAGTGTGTGACTTACCTTTAGTTCCAGGTCTTTGTAAATCTGTGGTCTTAGAAGACTGAGGAGATAGGACGCTCTTGAGAACTTAAAACCTGTTTCATAGAATTTAATAATAATAGTCAAGCCAGTTTTAAGTAGACTTAACTGGTCACTGTTGTTTCACACAACTTTGATTAATCAATAGTACAAGAGAATATAAGAAAGTTTGTAGTATAGGTTATCAGAGAAAAATGCAATTTTCTGAAGTTATCAGCAAATACTCGTTAGACCAAGACAAGCTGCCTGCTCACTGAAGAATCAAAATACATCATGCCATAAAAGTCTATAGGGAGAGGAGGGAGAGGGAGGAAGTGCAGAGGGAAACAGACAGAAGAGAGACAGACATGACTCAGCAGCTAACAGTGATCTATCTCACCCAAGTGCTTTATTCACATCTATACTGCTCAGTACTTCTCTTTAATGTCATATTGTCACGGGTAATGGGGAGGGGATAACACTGGATAACACACAGAAGGAATAGACCGGAGGAGTCTAGGCCACAAAGCTAAGCGAGAGGGATGGTGACTCCTAGGTAGTGGCGTCGCTAGAGGGGGGCGAGGGGGGGCAATTGCCCCCCCTATGTTGTTCCTTGCCCCCCCAGGTGCCCCCCCGCTGATTCCCCCGAGTGAATACTAATGAGCGCTTCCATTAAGGAAGCGCTCATTAGTACAGAAGGACCAGGAAGTGGTGAACGCTCTGTACTCACCACTTCCTGGTCCTCGGCTGTCGGCTGTGCGCGCCAGTTTAGAGCACGCACAGTCGACTGAGGAGGGAGAAAATGGCAGGCGGCGTCCGTCCAGGAGCAGGAGAGGTAAGTGTTTTTTTTTTTAATTTTATAAAAAATGTGGCTGCTGGGGGCATTATGGGGGCTAATAGGAGGCATATGGGGCTAATTGGAAGCATATTTGGGGGCTAATTGGAGGCATATTTGGGGGCTAATAGGAGGCATATGGGGCTAATTGGAGGCATATGGGGCTAATTGGAGGCATATGGGGCTAATAGGAGGCATATGGGGCTAATAGGCATATGGGGCTAATAGGAGGCATATGGGGGCTAATTGGAGGCATATGGGGGCTAATTGGAGGCATATGGGGGCTAATTGGAGGCATATGGGGGCTAATTGGAGGCATATGGGGTCTATGGGGCTAATTGGAGGCATATGGGGTTAATTTGAGGCATATGGGGGCTAATAGGAGGCATATGGGGGCTAATTGGGGGCTAATTGGAGGCATATGGGGGCTAGATGGAGGCATATGGGGGCTAATTGGAGGCATATGGGGTCTATGGGGCTAATTGGAGGCATATGGGGTTAATTTGAGGCATATGGGGGCTAATTGGGGGCTAATAGGAGGCATATGGGGGCTAATTGGAGGCATATGGGGTCTATGGGGCTAATAGGAGGCATATGGGGGCTAATAGGAGGCATATGGGGGCTAATAGGAGGCATATGGGGGCATATGGGGGCTAATTGGAGGCATATGGGGGCTAATTGGAGGCATATGGGGGCTAATTGGAGGCATATGGGGTCTATGGGGCTAATTGGAGGCATATGGGGTTAATTTGAGGCATATGGGGGCTAATTGGGGGCTAATAGGAGGCATATGGGGGCTAATTGGAGGCATATGGGGGCTAATTGGAGGCATATGGGGGCTAATAGGAGGCATATGGGGGCTAATAGGAGGCATATGGGGGCTAATAGGAGGCATATGGGGGCTAATAGGAGGCATATGGGGGCTAATAGGAGGCATATGGGGGCTAATAGGAGGCATATGGGGGCTAATAGGAGGCATATGGGGGCTAATAGGAGGCATATGGGGGCTAATTGGAGGCATATAGGGGCTAATTGGAGGCATATAGGGGCTAATAGGAGGCATATGGGGGCTAATAGGAGGCATATGGGGGCTAATTGAAGGCATATGGGGGCTAATAAGAGGCATAATGGGGGCTAATTAGAGGCATAATGTGGGCTAATGAGGCATAATGGGGGCCAATGGGGCTAATAAGAAGAATAATGGGGGCTAATGAGGCATAAGGGCTTATATGGGGGCTGATATGGGAGTGATGAGAGGCATAATGAGAGGCATAATGTGTCATCCACAGATCCCCCATAACAGTGTGTCTTCCACAGATCCACCATAACAGTGCGCCTGTGCACTGACGAGAGACAGATAGAAGGGGAAAGAATCCGTGGAAGCAAGCAGAGGACAGCACAGCAGACGACTGAATAGCTTCTTTTGTAAGTAAATTGTTTTATTATAACTGTATCCCTGCAGACCGCAACTCTCTCGTATTTTGTAATCTTATTTTGTTTTTGCCCCCCCATTTTTGACTGTGGTATCTTTGTGCCCCCCCTATATATTGTTCCTAGAGTCGCCACTGCTCCTAGGAATCCCTAGACCTCTCCCTGACTCCTGCCAGTATGAGTAGAGCCTGAAGGTGGAAATACTCATACACCGTAACCTAGGCCCTGGAGACCCTAGAAGGCCCTAGGAGTGGTGGCAGGGAATGAGACAACTGGTTCCTCCCCAGATGAAGGAACCAGCGTCTCCCTGAGGCCTAGACAACAACACACTGCACTTAGCTTAAAGCAGTATGGAGGAGCAGGAGATCCAAAGGAACAACACACCAGCTTAACCAACTCCAGCAGGAAATATCCACCGCATGGTAAGCAGTGTAAGGCCTCATGCACACGACCGTTGTGTGCATCCGTGGCCGTTGTGCCGTTTTCCGTTTTTTTTCGCGGACCCATTGACTTTCAATGGGTCCGTGGAAAAATCGGAAAATGCACCGTTTTGCAGCCGAGGCCGTGATCCGTGTATCCTGTCCGTCAAAAAAATATGACCTGTCCTATTTTTTTGACGGACAACGGTTCACGGACCCATTCAAGTCAATGGGTCCGTGAAAGAACACGGATGCACACAAGATTGGCATCTGTGTCCGTGATCCGTGGCCGTAGGTTGCTTTCATACAGACGGATCTGAAGATCCGTCTGCATAAAAGCTTTTTCAGATCTAAGTTTTCACTTCGTGAAAACTCATATCCGACAGTATATTCTAACACAGAGGCGTTCCCATGGTGATGGGGACGCTTCTAGTTAGAATACACTACAAACTTTGTACAAGACTGCCCCCTGCTGCCTGGCAGCACCCGATCTCTTACAGGGGACCGTGATCCTACAATTAACCCTTTCAGGTGCAGCACCTGAAGGGGTTAATTGTACTATCATATCCCCCTGTAAGAGATCAGGGCTGCCAGGCAGCAAGGCGCAGACCCCCCCCCTCCCCAGTTTGAATATTGTTGGTGGCACAGTGTGCGCCCCCCATCGGGCCCCCGTCCTCCCTCTAGTGTAATAAATCGTTGGTGGCACAGTGTGCGCCCCCCATCGGGCCCCCCTTCCTCCCTCTAGTGTAATAAATCGTTGGTGGCACAGTGTGCACCCCCATCGGGCCCCCCTTCCTCCCTCTAGTGTAATAAATCGTTGGTGGCACAGTGTGCGCCCCCCATCGGGCCCCCCTTCCTCCCTCTAGTGTAATAAATCATTGGTGGCACAGTGTGAGCCCCCCCATCGGGCCCCCCCTTCCTCCCTCTAGTGTAATAAATCGTTGGTGGCACAGTGTGCGCCCCCCATCGGCCCCCCTCCCTCTATAGCAGTAACAACATTGGTGGCAGTGTGCGGCCTCCCATCTCCCCCCCCCATCATTGGTGGCAGCGGAGTTCCGATCGGAGTCCCAGTTTAATCGCTGGGGCTCCGATCGGTAACCATGGCAACCAGGAAGCTCCGTTTTTGCAGACCGTGAAAATAAACTGTCGTGTGCATGAGGCCTAAGGCCTAAGTCAGAACTAAATTGGGCCTCAGTAATGACCACCAGCTGCACCTGACAAGAAGTGTGGTCATTACAAAACAACAAGACTGAAAGGAGAAAACAGAGAGACTGTCAGATACCCTCACGGGCTGCCAATCTCTCCAATCTTCTCACCTCTGTCATGGGAGATACTGTGACACATATATGGTGCTTCTGAGTGAGAGAGTAGGAAGCAAAATCTCCTGTCTATAAGTGTGTATTGGAGACATCATTACAGCTGGTCTGTAGCTACCAGCTTAGGGTGAAATCTGGATGCAGGAAATAAGTGGCAAAATCTGCGTGTAACGCATTCAAATTTTTTGTAATGGCTTTCCAATGGATTTATTTCAGAATTTGTAATGGAAATAATTCACCACCTTTGTACATCCTAAGCTGCAGTACCAGACACAACCAATGGGCAAGTGTGGTGCTGCTTCTCAGATTTTTTATTTTTTTTAATGCAGCTTTTTTATTTTTTTTTATTCTGAAAAAAACCGCTTATCTGTGCATTTTTGAATGGGGAAAGATGGCTGTTATTTATTTTTATTATCAGCTGTTATTACCGTTGTTCCAAAAATATTTATAGCATTTTTAGGGAAGAAAAAACAATTTTTTTCACCTGGAATAATCTCCTCAGTAACTGCTGCTCCGCCAATCACGTGGCGCCTCTCGAGTACTACACAGTTTACCCCAGATTTCTGCAGATACGCCGCCTGCAGAACAAGAAAACAGAACAAGAGAGTAATCAGATATAGAAGAGCACCTACATATCGTCCCCAGCACTGTCCCTACAATTCACACACACCTGTTCCTAATCTCCACGTTCTGCCCGCACATCATTGCCAAGCAGGTGAGCATTTATAAACGGCATACTTTTTTTATATGTTGCATTGTTACTTGGGCACTGTAAAGTAGGATTAACTGAGCATTATGTGGCAGTATTATAAATGGCTGTATTACGGTATGTGTGCATGATATGGTGGTGTTTTTGGGGCACACTATAGTGGTATAATGTAGATACTTTAGCGGGTGGTATTATAGTTATCTATATTATATGTGTATCATGTAGTGGTGTTCAGTGCCGGTTAGATGATTTTGCCGCGCATGCGCCGTTGGAATCACGAGACGCTGAGACCACCGCCGACTTGAAAAAAATAGAAGCCAAAAGGTTTGCAACACATGTCCGCCTATTGACCTCATACAAACTGGTCTCGGCGTCTCGTGATTCTAAATCAGCCAGAGCCGTGAGTTGTAATCCCCAACATCTAATGAGTATCTATAACGAGGAAATACGGCATACACTATTTGCGGAGGACATTTTGAATTTATTAGCTGACTCAGGTAAAGATATAACGGGTGTTCTAACCCTGCTGGAACACTTTGGTACTATGTCAGGGTTCAAGGTCAATCAACATTAATGCAAACTACCAAACCTGACTCCGCCATCTTTCCCTATGTAGCGGAAACAAGTAAGAAGCCCAATAGCTATCGCACATACATCAATAAAATATTTAGGGATATTAATAGGTAAAACACCAAACTCTCTTTATACTTTAAACTCCCCCCCCCCCCCGATTAAAAATATAATGGGAGATCTAGACAGATGGATGCATCTCCCAATATCCATCTTAGGCCTCATGCACACGACCGTAGTTCTGGTCCGCATCCGAGCCGCAGTTTTTACATCCCGGATGCGGACCTATTCACTTCAATGGGTCCGCATCCGTTGCTCCGTTCCGTAGCCCCGCAAAAAAAATATAACGTCCTATTCTTGTCCGTTTGGCAGACAAGAACAGGCATATCTACAATGGGCCGCCCGTTCCGCTAAAAACGGAACGGTCGTCTGCATGAGGCCGTAGGGAGATGTCACCTTATAAAAATGATGAGTGCTCCCAAGTTACTGTAGTTCATGCAAACGATCCCCCTACTCATTAAACACCAAGATCTTCTAACACTGGAAACATCATTTAGATCCTTCATATGGGCTACAAAAAGGCGAAGAATATCTCTAAAAACCTTACAACTGACTAAAACACATGGTGGCATCAACTTCCCTGATATTCGCACATACAATCTGGAAAGCCTCATGAGACATTGTATAGATTGGATAAAAAAGAGAGACAGATACTCAAACTATTTACTAGAATCAGACCTCCTCAGTCCGCGGAACCTAGATACCTTATTACATACCAAATTCACAGATATCCCCCCTAAAGCTAGGCGTAGTTTGTTATTTATAGACACATATGCGTCGAGGAAGACGGTCAGAAAACTCTTTGGTCTATCTTTTCAATGCTCCAAACATCTAGGCCTATCAGTAGCGGGAAAGACACTGAGATGGCATGGAACTCAAACGCTATCCGATTTTTGGAACCCGGTACAATGAAGATATCACACCTTCCAGGAATTTAGCTTGAAAACGGCAGTGAAAGATTCCTCCTTCATGTCCTACTACTGCATCATTAGTTGACTCAAGGCCAAACTACGGGATCGCTCTACCGAACTCTCCCAAAACGACTTTGATCTAATGATTGGACAGACGGACTCAACCGCCACTCTTGCGTCTCTATACAGAGACATAAGAAGCAATATATCAAGGAAAGAAGTCACATCCGTTTTTCATAATTGGGAAAAAGAAGTACCTAAATACTCCGACAGAGGTTTTGGAGGGATGGAAGAGAGTATGCTCCGCAACGGTAAATGAGGTGTGGAGGGAAACAAATGTCAGATAGAAAACACCAATCTTTTCCGTGGTCTCTGGCAATGCACTAAGGTGGGTGAATTTTGGGGGAAGATGCGTCAATTATTGCTAGACAAACTACGCATACAGTTACCAGAGTCACCAGTACTATCTATTTTCCACAGCACCACACCGCACCGCACCGCACCATCATGTCCCAATGATAACACACCTGATACTATTAGCAGCACAACGTTGCTTACTAGTAGTGATGAGCGGCAGGGGTCATATTCAAATTTGCAATATTTCGTGAATATTTTGTAGAATATTCGTTGAATATTCGCAAATTCGAATATTCGTTAGGAGTAGTGTTAATTGCGAATTTTCGTAATGCGAATTTTCATAATGAGAATCAATGAGATTGTAAAAACTCAGATCCAATGATATATTCTAACTCCCAGGCGTTCCCATGGTGACGGGGATGCTTGTCGGGGAGGAGTATGCCAAAGTGAAACAACTGTACAGATTTTTTTTTAAAAGACGAATATTCTAAAAAAACTAATATATATTTGTTTTTTAGAATATTCGTAAAATATATTCGTAAAACAAGAATATATAGCAATATAGCGAATATTCGGAAAACAAAAACAAATGTAGAACAATTTAGCTAATATAGTGCTATAATCCTTCTGAACTTCAGATGAGAAAAAAATTATTAGACAAAGAAGATTATAGCACTATATTAGCTAAATTGCTCTATATTCGTATTTTTTATCGAATATTCGCTATATTGCTATATATTTTTTTTGAATATTCGTAATATTCTAAAACAGGAATGTATAGCAATATAGCGAATTATTATATTACGAAAATTCTCATTACAAAAATTTGCATTATGAAAATTCGCAATCAACACTACTCCTAAAGTCAAAGATACTGCAGCCTTCTCATTGGCCCACAAGCTAGAAGCAGGGAGGGATCATGTGTACTGATTTAAAAAAAAAATCACTAGATTCTAAATATTCGCGAATTCTCGAAGAGAAGATATTCGCAATAAAAATTTGCAATTCGAATATTCGTGATCAACACTACTTACTAGCTCAGTGGCTAAAGCCGGAATGTCCACAATCCTTTAACGTGGTCTCTCAGATAAAGAGGTGTTTCATGTTGGAGTTAGTGGAGGTGGAACGTAGAAAAACAAAACTGACACACATTTTTTTTATATTGGAAAACCCTTATTGAAGCACTCTCATTAGATGAGGAAATACAAGCGATAGAATCACCCTTACGACTGACAACATGGTACCTTAGAGGGAAACAAGCAAACAATCTAGGCAGACTTCAGATAGATTAAGGCTGGGTTCACACGGGCGTCACGTTTTGGCTCAAGATGCGTTCCGGGTGCATTGCGGCAAACCCGCGCGAGTAGGTACCCAATTGCAGTCAGTTTTGACTGCGATTGCGTTCCGTTGTTCAGTTTTTATTGCGCGGGTGCAATGCGTTTTGCACGCGTGTGAGAAAAAACTGAATGTGGTGGTACCCAGACCCGAACTTCTTCACTTAAGTTCAGGTTTGGGTTTAAGGTTGTGTAGATGTCATTATTTTCCCTTATAACATGATTATAAGGGAAAATAATAGCATTCTTAATACAGAATGCTTAGTACAAGGTCAATTGAGGGTTAAAAAATTAAATAAAAATTAACTCACATCCTTCAATTGATTGCGTAGCTGCCGGTCTCCTGTTCTTTCTTCAGGACCTGTAAAAGGACCTGTGGTGACATCACTGAGCTCATCACATGGTCCATCACCACGGACCATGTGATCTGCAAATAGGTCAATTGACCTTTTATTATTTTCCCTTATAACCATGTTATAAGGGAAAATAATACTGTGAATAGACTTTCATCTTAGCAACCGTGCGTGAAAATCGCACCGCATCCGCACTTGCTTGCGGATGCTTGCGATTTTCACGCAGCCCCATTCACTTCTATGAGGCCTGCGTTGCGTGATAAACGCACAATATAGAGCATGCTGCGATTTTCACGCAACGCACAAGTGATGGCTGAAAATCACCGCTCATGTGCACAGCCCCATAGAAGTGAATGGGTCCGGATTCAGTGCACCTCACGCATTGCACCTGCGCGGAAATCTCGCCCGTGTGAACTCAGCCTAAAGGGCTGTTGTATCTTAAAGACACGTGATAGAGACGAGATAAGGCAAAATCATAATGTCTACCAGGTGGGGCTACTTATCATACCTGAGACACCCCATATGCTAGCTCAAGTAAACAGCAGGCCTAATTGAGGTTGAATTAAAGGAAGTGTAGCCAGATATACCAAGTCTAGCTGGGCCGTCTGTGCTGGGGGGGGGGGGGGGGGGGGTTCATGAAAATGTAACTGATATTAATGCCATATGTCTTTTTCTTCATTGAAATAAATAAAGCCGAACCTATTATGATTATTTAAATTTTTTATTCATGAGCTCCGCATGTATAATAACATAATATATTAAGGGACCAAGAATATCAAGACCCGATAAAAGCAATATAAGGGTCACCGTGGACCTACATAAAATATTGGAATGATCCATATTGCACCACAAGTCCTAATACAAGTACAAACAGCGCTAACAAGTTGGATTTGATTTAGATCTTACGCCTAACTATGGAATAATAAAGCCGAACCTTTTATCATTAGATTATTTTTTATGAGTGAGCTCCCCATGTATAATAATGTAACAATATATCAAGGGACCGAGAATATATTCATTGTTACCTGTATGTCATTTTATGTTGGTTTTTATTGATGTAATGATACGCAATACATTTGATTATTAAGTAAAGGCATTATATACAAATAAACTGTCAGCTAGACATAATTTTATATTTAGACTTTTTTGTGTTTTTGTCACAATCACCAATCGGTAGTTGGTGGGCTAAGGGTACTTTCACACTTGCGTTTTTCTTTTCCGGCATAGAGTTCCGTCACAGGGGCTCTATACCGTAAAAGAACTGATCAGTTTAATCCCCATGCATTCTGAATGGAGAGCAATCCGTTCAGTTTGCATCAGGATGTCTTCAGTTCAGTCGTTTTGACTGATCAGGCAAAAGAGAAAACCGTAGCATGCTGCGGTTTTATCTCCGGCGAAAAAAACTGAAGACTTGCCTGAACGCTGGATCCGGCATTTTTTCCCATAGGAATGTATTAGTGCCGGATCCGGCATTCAGAATACCTGAATGCCGGATCCCTCCTTCCGTTCTGCGCATGCGCAGACTGAAAAAAAGGTGAAAAAAAATAAATGCCGAATCCATTTTGCCAGATGACACCGGAAAGACGGATCCGCCATTTCAATGCATTTTTTCGACTGATCAGGATCCTGAGGCTACTTTCACACTAGCATTGTTTAAATCCGGCGTTCAATTCCGTCACCGGAACTGCCCGCCGGATCCGGAAAAACGTGTGAAAACGGATTACATTTGAATCCTGATCAGGATTTTGATCACAATGTAAAAATGCATTGGAAAAAACGTATCCGCCATTTATGGACTTTAACTTTTTTTTCACATTTTTCTGGTTTAACATGCAAAAGCCGGATCCGGTTTGACTGAACACACGGCGCCGGATCCGGCGTTAATGCAAGTCAATGGGAAAAAGACCGGATTCGGCGTTCAGTCAAAGTATTCAGGATTTGTGGCCGGAGGTAAAAATACAACATGCTACGGTTTTCTGAAAAGCCTGATCAGTCAAAAAGACTGAACTGAAGACATCCTGAACGGATTACTCTCCATTCAGAATGCATGGGGATATGCCTGATCAGTTCTTTTCCGGATTTGAGCCCCTAGGACGGAACTCAGCGCCGGAAAAGAATAACGCTAGTGTGAAAGTACCCTTACTAATGCCATCAGTTTGCATATGTTTTGCCTGATCCGGCAGGCAGTTCCGGCGACGGAACTGCTTGCCGGATCTCTCTGCCGCAAGTGTGAAAGTACCCTAAGCTCCAGTATATGCTGGTTGAGCTATTAGTTTGTTTTTATTTAGCAGTATTTTATATGGCTGCATTATGTGTGCATGGTATAGTGCCTTTGGGAGATCTATAGTAGTATAGTTTAGGCGCTATGTGGCAGGATTATAGTAGGCTATGTTACTGTAAGTACACATTAGGTGGGCGCTCTAGGGTGGTATTATTTAGGTACTACGTGGCAGTAGTATACAGGGAGTGCAGAATTATTAGGCAAGTTGTATTTTTGAGGATTCATTTTATTATTGAACAACAACCATGTTCTCAATGAACCCAAAAACTCATTAATATCAAAGCTGAATATTTTTGGAAGTAGTTTTTAGTTTGTTTTTAGTTTTAGCTATTTTAGGGGGATATCTGTGTGTGCAGGTGACTATTACTGTGCATAATTATTAGGCAACTTAACAAAAAACAAATATATACCCATTTCAATTATTTATTTTTACCAGTGAAACCAATATAACATCTCAACATTCACAAATATACATTTCTGACATTCAAAAACAAAACAAAAACAAATCAGTGACCAATATAGCCACCTTTCTTTGCAAGGACACTCAAAAGCCTGCCATCCATGGATTCTGTCAGTGTTTTGATCTGTTCACTGTCAACATTGCGTGCAGCAGCAACCACAGCCTCCCAGACACTGTTCAGAGAGGTGTACTGTTTTCCCTCCTTGTAAATCTCACATTTGATGATGGACCACAGGTTCTCAATGGGGTTCAGATCAGGTGAACAAGGAGGCCATGTCATTAGATTTTCTTCTTTTATACCCTTTCTTGCCAGCCACGCTGTGGAGTACTTGGACGCGTGTGATGGAGCATTGTCCTGCATGAAAATCATGTTTTTCTTGAAGGATGCAGACTTCTTCCTGTACCACTGCTTGAAGAAGGTGTCTTCCAGAAACTGGCAGTAGGACTGGGAGTTGAGCTTGACTCCATCCTCAACCCAAAAAGGCCCCACAAGCTCATCTTTGATGATACCAGCCCAAACCAGTACTCCACCTCCACCTTGCTGGCGTCTGAGTCGGACTGGAGCTCTCTGCCCTTTACCAATCCAGCCACGGGCCCATCCATCTGGCCCATCAAGACTCACTCTCATTTCATCAGTCCATAAAACCTTAGAAAAATCAGTCTTGAGATATTTCTTGGCCCAGTCTTGACGTTTCAGCTTGTGTGTCTTGTTCAGTGGTGGTCGTCTTTCAGCCTTTCTTACCTTGGCCATGTCTCTGAGTATTGCACACCTTGTGCTTTTGGGCACTCCAGTTATGTTGCAGCTCTGAAATATGGCCAAACTGGTGGCAAGTGGCATCTTGGCAGCTGCACGCTTGACTTTTCTCAGTTCATGGGCAGTTATTTTGCGCCTTGGTTTTTCCACACGCTTCTTGCGACCCTGTTGACTATTTTGAATGAAACACTTGATTGTTCGATGATCACGCTTCAGAAGCTTTGCAATTTTAAGAGCGCTGCATCCCTCTGCAAGATATCTCACTATTTTTGACTTTTCTGAGCCTGTCAAGTCCTTCTTTTGACCCATTTTGCCAAAGGAAAGGAAGTTGCCTAATAATTATGCACACCTGATATAGTGTGTTGATGTCATTAGACCACACCCCTTCTCATTACAGAGATGCACATCACCTAATATGCTTAATTGGTAGTAGGCTTTCGAGCCTATACAGCTTGGAGTAAGACAACATGCATAAAGAGGATGATGTGGTCAAAATACTCATTTGCCTAATAATTCTGCACGTAGTGTATATGGCAATGTTATGTGTTCATCATATGATAGTGTATTTGGGATCTCTATAGTGATATAAGTTAGGTGCTATATGGCAGTATATGTGGCTGTATTATGTGTACATCATATGGTGATGTTTTTGGGCACTTTATTGTGGTTTTACTTTTCACTGTGGCAGTGTTATATGAGCAATGCTATTTGGACGTAATAGTGTAGCCTTTTTGGGGTGATCTGCAGGGGTGCTCCAACACAAACCTTCATACCATGAGAGCCTCCATAAATCGTGGTCAGATCTTATTTGCACCTCCAATGGTGGTGTTTTTGGGCACTTTATAGTGGTATTATTTAGGTGCTATATGGCAGTATTATAGGAGCACTGTATGGCAGTATTACTTGAGCATCATACCATTATTTTTTGGGCAAACCATGCCTCCTTGGTAGACCATTAGCAGAAGGCTTAACCTCCAAAAACAACACAGCTGGGTAATTGCCCCCTTTTTATTTGTACGGTATAAATATGAAATATTATTTTGTCTATTTCAGACCTACTCTATAATACATACTGACCTTTCTTATACAAAATTGTTGGAAACAGAAGGACAAATTACTTTACATTGCAGAATTATTGATATTTAAGAAAATGCAGAATCAGTCTTTTTAATGTGGATAAAGTATAGAGTTAATAAATGACTGTAGTCGTAACTTACAGTGTATATGTAAGCACCTTTACATGCGGTATTTTACTACGGTCAGCACTTTACTCTTACTATGGAATTTGCTTGCACATACAGCAGTTAAATGATTTACAGAACAAAAAAATTTCATAAAACTCACCGCTACCAGGCCATTGTGTCCTGTAAAAGAATAAAAAATACACATTTACACACACAATACTATATATTGTGTTCATATATACAGGATAAAGATGTAAAAATATAATAATAAGATTGCACAATGAAACATTTTGGAGTTTTCTATCATACTTTGTGTTTCATTTGCTGTCAGTGAATGAACTATGTCCATTGTAATGAGCCATGCATCGGTTTCAGTTAGATATAATCAGGACAGGTTTTCAGCCATTGGCTCCATACACTAAAGCAAGCAGAAAGAAGGAATTGAAGCTTAAAGTATATTAGAAAGTTGCTATGCAATAGACAAATATGTATTTAATTTAAACCATTTAACCAATTTACACATTGGAACAAATAGTAAAGATGTGAAATATTCTTGCTGAAACCTGGAGATTTTAGTTATAGAGTTTAGAGAGGGCAAAGATCATAGAACTAACTACACAAGTCAAATTTATTCTCTCTACTGTATTATCAGTGTACTGTGACATCATAGTGTTTATTATCCTGTACTGTGACATCATAGTGTTTATTATCCTGTACTTTGACATCACTGTGTTTATTATCCCTGTACTGTGACATCACTGTGTTTATTATCCCTGTACGGTGACATCACTGTGTTTATTATCCCTGTACTGTGACATCACTGTGTTTATTATCTCTGTACTGTGACATCACTGTGTTTATTATCCCTGTACTGTGATATCATTGTGTTTATTATCCCTGTACTGTGACATCACTGTGTTTATTATCCCTGTACTGTGACATCATTGTGTTTATTATCCCTGTACTGTGACATCACTGTGTTTATTATCTCTGTACTGTGACATCACTGTGTTTATTATTCCTGTACTGTGACATCACTGTGTTTATTATCCCTGTACTGTGACATCACTGTTTATTATTCCTGTACTGTGACATCACTGTGTTTATTATCCCTGTACTGTGACATCATAGTGTTTATTATCCCTGTACTGTGATATCATTGTGTTTATTATCCAGTAAGCCATCAGTCGGTAGCTGTAAGCAGTGTAGCACTGCATTGGGGAAGCGGCATCAGGCCGTGCTGAAGCTGATATGTTTAGGAGACAAACAGCACCCGCCGCAGAGCTGTGGCAGGGGATAAGAGACCAGACTGAGCTGTGGCTCTCGCCACTCAACCTAGATCCAGGCATGGTTGTGTGTGATAATGGCCGTAACTTGGTGGCGGCTTTGGAGCTCAGTAAGCTCACACACAAACCATGCCTAGACCATGTCTTAAACTTAGTGGTTCAGCGGTTTCTCAAAACCTACCCCAATTTGCCTGAGCCACTGGTAAAGGTGCGCCCCGTGTGTGCACATTTCCGCAAGTCATCGACAGCTTCAGCCAGTCTGTCAACGCTGCAGCAGCGCTTAAAATTGACAGCTCACCGACTGTTGTGCGATGTGAGCACGCACTGGAACTTGACATTCCACACGTTGGCCAGGCTTTGTGAGCAGTAGTGGAATACCATCTGCAACATGGTCGTCGCCTTTCCAGTCAGCTTACGCTATTCACAAGCGAGGAGTGGGCATGGATGTCTGACCTCTGTGAGGTTTTAAGAAACTTTGACTAATCACAGATAGTGAGTGGCGATAACGCTATTATCAGCGTAACCATCCCACTTCTGTGTCTACTCAAACGATCGCTGCTCACAACTAAGGCGGACGCTTTGCATGTGGAAGAGGTGGAAATGGGGGAAAACATTACACAGGGTGATACACCACCCTCCGTTCGTCTTCTCAGCGTAAATTGGACGATGAAGAGGAGGAGCAGGAGACGGTTGCCTCCGCTACAGAGGGTAGTACCCATGGAAGTTTAATTCCATCTGTTCAGCGTGGGTGGGCAGAAGAGGATGAGGAGAATAAGAGTGATCCTCCTGATGACGACAGCAAAGTCTTGCCTGTTGGTACTCTGGCACACATGGCTGACTTTATGTTAGGCTGCCTTTCCATCGACCCGTGCGTTATACGCATTTTAGACAACATGGATTACTGGTTGTTCACACTTCTCGACCCCCGCTACAAAGAGAAGATCTCATCTCTCATTCCTATGGTGGAGAGGACGAGCAAAACGGTGCAATACCAGAAGATCCTTGTTGAAAAATTGCTCCAAAAATTTCCATCTGACAACGCTGGCGGCAGAGTACGTAGTTCCTTGGCCAACCAGGGAGGGGAGACAAGGGGAACACACAACAGTTCCAACAGAGGCAGGGCAACACTCTCCCAAGCCTGGGACAGTTTCATGACACCCCGCCATGACCCTCACCCTGATGAGCGGCCTAGTTTCACAAGGAGGGAACATTTTGGAAGATGGTGTGTCAGAGTCCTCAATTATCCCTCAGTGCCTTACAACTACTGGGTGTCCAAGCTGGAAACGTGGCACAAACTGGCTCTCTACGCTTTGGAGGTGCTGACCTGCCCTGCTGCCAGCGTTTTGTCTGAGCGGGTATTTAGTGCTGCTGGTGGCATTATAACAGATAAGCGTATCCGCCTGTCAACTGAAAATGCTGACAGGTAGACTCTTATAAAAATGAACAAGGCCTGGATTGACTATGACTTCTCTACTCCACCAGAGGAATGCTGATGAACATAAAGGCACTTTAAATGTGTTGTTTAAATGTACTGAATACACTGTATTCCCATGCACCCCTTTCACCACAAACAAGGGTATATGGTTGAATCTTCCTTTTCTTATCCTCCTCCTCCTCTTCCATCTTATCAACATGCTTATTCGTCGCATATAAGGTTTTACAGGGACAGCTCAGCTGCAGACCCTCGCATATTATTTTTAGAGTTAGAGGGTCAGCTCAGCTGCAGGCCCTCACCTACAATGTTTTACAGGGTCAGATCACCAGCAGGCCCTCGCATATAATTTTTTAGAGGGTCAGCTCACCAGCAGGCCCGCACCTAAAATCTTTTACAGGGTCAGCTCCCCTTCAGGCCCACAACTAAAATCTTTTACAGGGTCAGCTCACCAGCAGGCCCTCGCATATGTTTTACAGGGTCAGCTCACCAGCAGGCCCTCACATATAATTTTTTACAGGGTCAGCTCACCAGCAGGCCTTCACCTACAATCTTTTCCATGGTCAGCTCACCTGAAAGCCCTCACATATAATTTTTTTGGAGGGTCAGCTCACCAGCAGGCTCTCACCTACAACCTTATAGAGGGTCAGCTCACCAGCAGGCCTTCACCTACAATCTTTTACATGGTCAGCTCACCTGAAAGCCCTCACATATATTTTTTTTTTAGAGGGTCAACTCACCAGCAGGCTCTCACCTACAACCTTATAGAGGGTCAGCTCACCAGCAGGCCTTCACCTACAATCTTTTACATGGTCAGCTCACCCGAAAGCCCTCACATATAAGCAGGCCCGCACCGTAAATCTTTTACAGTGTCAGCTCACCAGCAGGCCCTCGCATATAATGTTTTAGAGGGTCAGCTCACCTGCAGGCCCTCACCTACAACCTTTTAGATAGTCTACTCACCAGCATGCCCGCCCCTAAAATCTTATATAGGGTCAGCTCACCAGCAGTGAAGCTGGCCAGCTAAGACCTGTCCTAGGTTGCTAATATGGCTTATATGTGTATAAAGCTACACCTGCCAATAACCTTAATACAGTTCCTATGTTTATATGTTAAAGACAAAAGCAGAGTTATTTACTGTGACATCATGTTTTGGTGTCATGTAATAGTTATATATTTGTGTTCACAGAAGCAGAAAAGATAATATGCCTTTAAGATTCATTATATGAATGTAAGGTAAGCTCAATGACACAACAGACACAACAAAAAGCATAGAGTTAAACTGTTATTGCTGAAAAGGAGTCTTGACCATTCACAGCCAGCCTCACACTGAACAGGAGTCTTAACCAACCACAGCCAGCCTCACACTGAGTCTGTGTGGTAAATCCCCTAGCTGGAATCATTATTCACCAGAGAGGGGAGCTGAACAGACACACAGTTCCAGTTAGAGTTCAGTTTTATGGGAACAAGAGGCCAAAATAGGTATTTAGAACAGTTATATAATGTTCCTTTTGTTGTATTGTGATTAGAAACTGTGTACTGAACTAGTTATATGTGCTTACCTACAGTTCCACCAAACTGCGAACTACTTAACCCCTTAAGGACTGGGCCATTTTTCGCAAATCTGACCAGTGTCACTTTAAGTAGTGATAACTTTAAAACGCTTTTACTTTTCCAGGCCATTCTGAGATTGTTTTCCTCGTCACATATTGTACTTCATGGCAGTGGTAAAATTGAGTAAAAAATTATTTTTATTTATTAAAAAAAATTCAAAATTTACAAAAAAAATTGAAAAATTAGCAAATTTCAATTTCTCTACTTTTATAATAGATAATAATACCTCCAAAAATAGTTACTACTTTACATTCCCCATATGTCTATTTCATGTTTGGATCATTTAGTGAATGCCATTTTATTTTTGGGGATATTACAAGGCTTAGAAGTTTAGAAGCAAACTTGAAATTTCTCTTTCAGACAATTTCTAAAACCCACTTTTTCAGGACCAGTTCAGGTCTGAAGTCACTTTGTGAGGCTTACATAATAGAAACCACTCAAAAATGACCCCATTTTACAAACGACACCCCTCAAGGTATTCAAAACTGATTTTACAAACGTCGTTAACCCTTTAGGTGTTCCACAAGAATTAATGGAAAATAGAGATAACATTTATGGCCCTGATTCTGTAGTTTACAGAAACACCCCATATGTGGTCGTAAACTGCTGTACAGGCACATGGCAGGGCGCAGAAGGAAAGGAACACCATACGGTTTTTGGAAGGCATTGTTTGCTGGACTGGTTTTTTGACACCATGTCCCATTTGAAGCTCCCCTGATGCACCCCTAGAGTAGAAACTCCAAAAAAGTGACCCCATTTTGGAAACTACGGGATAAGGTGGCAGTTTTGTTGGTACTATTTTAGGGTACATATGATTTTTGGTTGCTCTATATTACACTTTTTGTGAGGCAAGGTAACTAGAAATAGGTGTTTTGGCACCGTTTTTATTTTTTGTTATTTACAACATTCATCTGAAAGTTTAGATTATACGGTATTTTTATAGAGCAGGTTGTCACGGACGCGACAATACCAAATATTGGTTGTTTGTTTCAGTTTTACATAACAAAGCATTTTTTTTTTAAAGATTTTCTTTGTGTCTCCACATTCTGAAAGCCGTAGTTTTATTTATTTTTTGAGCGACTGTCGGGATGAGATGACGGTTTGATTGGTACTATTTTGTGGTGCGCATGACTTTTTGATCGCTTGCTATTACACTTTTTGTGATGTAAGGTGACAAAAAAATGGCTTTTTTACACCGTTTTTTTATATATATTTTTTTTACGGTATTCACCTGAAGGGTTAGGTCATGTGATATATTTATAGAGCAGGTTATTACGGATGCGGCGATACCTAATATGTCTACTTTTTTTTATTTACTTAAGTTTTACACAATACCAGCAGTTTTTTAAACAAACAAAATGATGTTTTAGTGTCCATATTCTGAGCCATAGTTTTTTTTATTTTTTGGGCAATTGTCTTAGGTAGAGGCTCATTTTTTGCAGGATGAGGTGACAATTAGAGTGGTACTATTTTGGGGGGCATATGCCTTTTTGATCACTTAGGCCTCTTTCACACGGGCGTCATTTTTTTTGCCCGGATAAGAGCCGTGTGCGTTGCGGGAAAATGCGCGATTTTCCCGTGCGAGTGCAAAACATTGTCATGCGTTGCACTCGCGTGAGAAAAATCGCGCATGTTTGGTACCCAAACCCGAACTTCTTCATAGAAGTTCGGGCTTGGGATTGATGTTCTGAAGATTGTATTATTTTCCCTTATAACATGGTTATAAGGGAAAATAATAGCATTCTGAATACAGAATGCATAGTAAACCAGCGCTAGAGGGGTTAAAAAAAAATTAAAAAAATTTAACTCACCTTAGTCCACTTGATCGCGAAGCCCGGCATCTCCTTGTGTCTCCTCTGCGCTGAGCGGCTGAACAGGACCTGGGGTGAGCTGCTCCATTAAATACAGGTTAAGGACCTTCGATGACGTCACTCTGGTCATCACATGGTACGTCACATGATCTTTTACCATGGTGATTCACCATGGTAAAAGACCATGTGATGACCGGAGTGACGTCATCGAAGGTCCTTAACCGATATTTAATGGAGCAGCTCACCCCAGGTCCTGTTCAGCGCAGAGGAGACACAAGGAGATGCCAGCTTCGCGATCAAGTGGACTAAGGTGAGTTAAATTTTTATTTTTATTTTTTTAACCCCTCTAGCGCTGGTTTACTATGCATTCTGTATTCAGAATGCTATTATTTTCCCTTATAACCATGTTATAAGGGAAAATAATAATGATCGGGTCTCCATCCCGATCGTCTCCTAGCAACCGTGCGTGCAAATCGCACGGCATCCGTACTTGCTTGCGGATGCCATCCGATTTTCACACACCCCATTCATTTCTATGGGGCCTGCGTCACGTCTAAATCGGACAATATAGAGCATGCTGCGATTTCAACTGAACGCACAAGTGATGCGTTAAAAACAACGCTCATGTGCACAGCCCCATAGAAATGAATGGGTCAGGATTTAGTGCGGGTGCCATACGTTCGCTGCACGGATCGCACCCGCACGGAAAACTCGCCCGTGTGAAAGGGGCCTTAGTGTTGCACTTTTTGTAATGTAAGGTGACAAAAAAGTTTTTCGTTTTTTTTACACTGTTTAAAAAAAAATTATGGTATTTATCGCACAGGGTGGATCATGTGATATATGTATAGAGTCGGTCATTACGGACGCGGCGAGACCTAATATGTGTGTTTTTTTCCAGTTTATTATAAAATAAGAGAAAAGTGGCTTTTTTTCTCTCTTTTTTTACTTTATTAATTTTATTACTTTATTAATTTTATTTGTAATGCATTACCTGTAAGTGTATGACACTGAGTAATACACTAACAGGTTGCCTAGGAGACCCAGCCTGAGGCTGGATCTCCTTGGCACCCGTAGAAGGCAGGTCCCGATGCCGTGCAAGGCATTGGGCAGCCTCTGCACGGCATCGGGTTGCCTTCTGAGACATCGAGTCTCCGCCACAGCAGCGCGGGGACTAGATGGGCTCACTCAAACACAAACCCCCTTATATGCCGTGGTAGTGGCATAGAAGGGGTTAAACCGCAGTGATCGCTGATACGATGGGGGGGGGGGGTCTGCTCCCATGGTCCCGGCTACCGCTGGATTGCAGGTTGGTCGTAACCCCTAAAAGCGAGCTGCAAAGAAAAAAAGGGGTCAGTCAGCACATCCCAATGCGCAGGTGCACATTGCTATGGCCGAAAACACAAAGAAAAAAAATACAATGCAACAGCACTCTAGAAACTAAAGTACAAAAAAGTATTCTGATGCTAATGCTACCCTTATAAGTAAATTTGAGATTGTTGGCAAATACATTTTGTACAAAATTATTTGAGCCCGTCTGCCACACGTCAGGGCGATCTCTGTAAGACGGGAACCTAACACTAAATTCTACCTGTTATGTGCCACGACGGCCGCCATACAATTCAGGGAGTGTAGGTTCCACATGCATGCTGCAATTTTTTGTCATTTTTAGTGCCAAATTGGCCTCCAGTAAATCCAGGGAATGCAGGTACCAACATGCTGTACTGAGAAGCGATCAGCGTATAATGTGATGGAAAAAAAAAATCCAGCCAGCAAAGGAGGCAATATGGACAATCACAATACATTAGTAAGTGCCTTGTATTACAGATGTAGCAGGGTTAGCACTAAAATTTCTAGCTTTCTCTTCATGATAAATGTTATTTGCTGAAGTGACAACCCCCCTTTTAGCAGTGTCTATGTATAATTACTGTTTGTTCTGAAGGATACATAGAAATGTATGAATAGTAATTGTGTGTACTTGTAGTCAGTGTACACAGGTATATATGCATAGAGTATGAAATGATACACATAGTGTGACGCACCATTTTAAATTACTGGGCTGGAGGGGGACCCACATTTTCCATACAATCCAGACACCCTTAATGTCCCTGTACATGACCATCGCTCTATGCACTTGGAGGACTTGGGACCCCTGTTCTTGTTATCGTCAGGGGTCCCGACAATTAGTCATATCCTATGGATAATAGGAGGTGGTCACCGTCTGCATGTGTTTGGGGTCATTTACAAAGACTGGATTTTTACGCTAGCCTCTGTTTCCTCCTTCGCTGCTGAAGAAGGATTCACCTAATTTATGAGGAGACATGCACCCCTTTCCAGTTTAGACGCACCTCTGACAGTCCTTGCACTTGGCGTAAAGACTACGGCAGCCCCTGACGGGACTCGTTTCTGCTCCTCTTTCACGCCCGTTTTCGGGCATAAATGATAGTAAATTTGCTAGAGCAAAGTGGCGAGGATGGCGTAAAAATTCCTGCGCAGCAAAATGTTGTCCTGGGACTTCTTGTACGCTAAAAACTGGCATTAAAAATGTTTGTAAATGACCCCCGCTGTGTTCGCAGTCCATTTAGTGAGTGCAAATGCCACTTCATCTATAACTGGGCTTCTTATAGATGTTATGTTGTGCCAGGTTTTAAGATATCCCCTATAATTGATCGGTGGGGTGGTCCGACCACTGAGACCCACACTGATCTCGAGAACAGGGGGGGGGTACTGTTTCACCGTCTGCTGCAATCCCATAGTGCAGGGATCATCAACCTCCGGCACGCCAGCTGTTCAGAAACTACAACTCCTAGAAATCTTCATTCACTTCTGTGGGGGGTTAGAAGAACAGCCGAGCACGTTTGCATGCTGGGAGTTGTAGTTGCACAGCAGCTGGAGTGCCGAAGGTTACTGATTCCCTGGTACAGGGATGGCCGACCTGAGGCTCTTCAACTGTTGCAAAACTACAACTCCCAGCATGCCCAGACTGCCTACAGCAGGACATGTTGAGAGTTGTAGTTTTACAACAGCTGGAGAGCCGCAGGTTGGCCATGCCGGCCCTGGTATATAGAATGAGGCCAGATGCATGCTCTGCCTGCCGCTCTAATATATCGGCAACAGAGCCCTGCAAGGTGGTGGCTGGAGCCCCCCCATAGAAATGAATGGAAGCGCACCGCGCACGACCAACCACCGCTCCCATTCACTTCTATGGGCCTGACGGAAATAGCAGAGTCAGCACTCGGCTATTTCTGGCGGCCCCATAGAAAATAAATGGAGGGCGGCTGCGCATGCGCAACACTTTCAGGGTTCCGTTCTGAATAATGCTGGGACCCGAGACTATAGGACAATGGGGGCATATCCTACTGATATTCCCCCATTGTCTGTGATGAGACCACCCCTTTAAGTCAGTACACGCTGTTCAGACAGACTGCGTTACCTCCTCCGACGATCACAGCGTCATATTTCAGCTTCGGCTCCCCTGAAGTTTTGGAATTCGCTCTTCCACTCAGGCAACGGATTTGTTTCCCCAGCCGCAAGCCCACAGCAGCCATCGTCAGGGTATCAAGGGCGAGAAAGGTGGCTTTGTGCCCAACTCGCACTGATTGAAGGGTGGACTTTGACGTTCTTCGCTTTGCTATTAACCTAAAAGTTACAGCTGCAGTCAAGTATATATATTTTTTCTCCAGCAATGGGATCCTCTGTGCAGAAAGTACAACCCTGCGTGTAGTCACCATGTAGGCAGGTCTCAGAATAGAAGGCTGGGCTGCAGAGGGACGCTGAAGTATTCCTGCTATGTTCCCATAAGGATACTATACAGCTTGAAATGAATAGAGAGGACCCCACAGGGGACAGAAGAGCTTTTCACTAAAGAATCTCAAGGATCGGCCTTTAGAGCGAAGAGACTGCGGCGTCTGAACTCCTGACGTGCGATTTAGTAACTACATGTATTAACTATTACGAAGCATCTGTTCTTATGACTATGTTGTACCATCCCTCTATTATTAATTCTAGACGTTATGAATGAATTACTAGCAGTTTGCAGTGAATTCCAGATGGGGGTTACCAGTTGTGGGTGTGTCCCTGCACAGTCTGACACCATCCAATCAGTGCTGCCGGCGTCAGCCTGTGCAGGGACACACCCCCAACTGGTAACACCTGGTTGGACCTTTATTGCAGACAGTTGGCAGTACATTTATAAACTTCTAGTAGGAATAATAGAGGAAAAGAACAGAGTTGTATGAAGATGCTGTAGAATCGTTATTACAAGGGGTTACTAAAACAGACATGTCAGGAGAGGGCATGGGTCCTCATGAATCTATATGCAATTGAGGATGCTATAGGAGGAGCATCAACATGAGGAAGACAGCAAGGCCCCTGGGGCTAAGGGGGTCCATGGAGATCTGGATGAAGATGCCATTCCAGTGACAGATTTGGGGGGCTCCCCATCAGTCTATACAACATGTGCATTTTTAATGACATCATAAATTATGCAATGATCATTTTTTGACATGAGCGAATCGACTTCGGATGAAACATCCAAAATCGATTTGCATAATACTGCTTTTGAATACTCCGTACAGTATTAGAATGTATTGTCTCCTATGAATTCTCGCGAGACTTTGGGTAATTACTTCATAAATCAATTTCTACTGTAAAAAAACATTTCCCGAACTCGGGTTCGGTTCCAAGTGGTTCGGGAAATGGTTGGACCAGACAGAGGATCTGCCGTCTAAGGGCTCATGCACATAACCGTATGTATTTTGCGGTCGGCAAAAAACGGATCCGCAAAAAAATACGGACGACGTCCGTGTGCATTCTGCACTTTGCAGAACGGGCCCCTAATAGAACAGTCCTATCCTTGTTCGGAACGCTGACAATAATAGGACATGTTATATTTTTATGCAGAACGGAAACGGAATGCACACGGAGTAACTTCCATTTTTTTGAGTGGACCCATTGAAATGAATGTTTCAGCATGTGGTCCGCAAAAAAAAAAAAAAAAGAAATACGTTCGTGTGCATGAGCCCTAAGAGGTTTACAGAGGGAGGGGGCTCCCTTGTTCGCTGGGTGCCAATCGTTGCTATGGCATCCGGAAGCCTCCGGGACTGCAAACTTTGGAAGCCCATCAGGCCCTGCACAGACAGACTCATAGGCGGACAGTTCCAATGTAGTATAATAAAGCATGTATTGTGCTGCATTGTACCAGCGGTCAGAACACCAGAAGCTGAAGTCCCCTGGTGGGACTAAAATATAAAGTGGGAAAAAAAATAATACAAAATAGGTTTCAAGTGGAAAACAAAAGCCCTTCTCCCCTCATCTAGCCATTTACTATTGAAAAACCCAACATATTTGGCACTGCCACGTCTGTAACAACCTGCTCTACAAAAATAGTACATGATGTACCCAGTCAGGTGAACACAATAAAAAAAGTATGCCAGTACAGCCATTTTTTGGTCACCTCGCCTCCCAAAAGGCATAATATCAAAAAGTCATATGTACCCCAAAATGGTACCAATGATAATGGCAACTCATGCTGCAAAAAAAATAAGCCCTCACACAGCTCAAAAAAATAATTAATAAAAGTATGGTTGTCAGAAAATGTCTGTACTGGGCCCCAGAGGCTGTTTGAAACCAACATGGCGCCGGTAAACCAATCCATCAAAATCTGTGCTACAAAAGCCAAAACAGTGGTCCTTCCCATCTGATCCTTGCAGTGTGCCCAGACAGCAGTTTACGTCCACACTTATGGCATTTCTCAGATGGCAAAAGTCGGACACAGCATATTGGGCACTGAACTCCATCCAATCTGTGGAAATCTTTTTATTTCGCACCATCCCCTGCTTTTTAATTTCTGCAAAACACTGGTGGGCTCAAAATGCTCACTGCACCACTTGATAAATACCTTGAGGGGGTGTGGTTTGCAAAATTATGTCACTTAGGGCTCATGCCTACGATCGCGAGGGCTCCGTGCCCATGCTACGGACCCCAAATAGCAGTCCAGAATGCACGGGCACTGACCATGTGCACTCCATAGTGTGGATGCGGGCCCATTGACTTGAATGGGTCGGTGATCCGAAAAATACGACAATAGGACATGTCTCATCTTCTGCGGTGCGGAGGCACGGACCCAAAAGCCCACGGAAGCGCTTCCGATCCATCCGTGCTTCTGTTGGCAGTATCTTGCTGATCACAGACCCATTCAATTCAATGGGTCAGCATTCACACCACGGAGCGCGCACAGCCAGTGCCTGTATATTGTAGACCCGTACTTTACGGTCAGCAATACGGGCACGGAGCCCTTACATTTGTGGGCATGACCTTGTATTGGGGGTTTCCACTGTACAGGTACTTCAGGGGTTCTTCAAATGTGATGTAGTTTCTGAAAACCATTCCAGCAAAATCTGTACTCCCAAAGCCAATTGGCGCTCCTTCCCTTCTGAGCCCTGCCGTGTGCCCATACAGCAGCTTACATGTACATTTCTAGAATTACCCAGTAGAACCTGCCTATCTATTTAAAGGGTGTAGGTCTCTCTGATGGCACACAATGAGCACAACATATTGGGCACTAAACTGCCATATATGTTGAAATATTACTATTTTCATTTTGCACTGACCTGTGGCATCAAAATGATCACTCCAAAATGGGTCACTTTTTGAGAGTAACACTTATTTCACCCCGGAGCCTCTACAGTTGTCGGCACAAGCTGCATAAATCACCACATTGGGCCTGAAATGCACATATTGGTTGTTTCTAAAACCAGGAAAACCGCATCACAGGGTCTTGCTTTTCACACTGTGTTGTTAAATTTTCTGCTGTTAACTAGAGATGACCCCTGCCTAACGGAAACGGGGCGGATCCGTTTTGCAGCCCATAGACTTCTATTATGACGAAATGAATAACGGAATGCCTCTAAAGGCATTCCGTTATCCACATTCCGTCATAGAATTGCGTTATGGTCCAGAATCCATAACGCAATTCACTTTTTACCACCAAACAAAGTGTGAATGAATTTTAAAATATGTAATTCTCTAATCTCTACTGTTAACGCTTGATTTTACTGGAGAATGGATTAAAAAGGAAATCTGCCAAAAAAATACATTTTTAAAATTTCTCCTCAATTTTCCTTAAATTCCTGCGGAACACCTAAAAGATTAACAATTTGAGTTTCTAAAATGGGGTAATTTATGGGTGGTTTCTATTATTAAAACCCCTCAAAGTCACTTCAGAACTGAACTGGTCCTTAACCCCTTAAGGACCGGGCTCATTTTCACCTTAAGGACCGGGCCATTTTTTGCAAATCTGACCAGTGTCACTTTAAGTGCTCATAACTTTCAAACGCTTTGACTTACCCAGGCCGTTCTGAGATTGTTTTTTCGTCACATATTGTACTTCATGACACTGCTAAAATTGGGTCAAAAAAGTTATTTTTTTTGCATAAAAAAATACATTTTTTACCAAAAATTTTGAAAAATTAGCAAATTTCAAAGTTTCAGTTTCTCTACTTCTGTAATACATAGTAATACCCCCAAAAATTGTGATGACTTTACATTCCCCATATGTCTACTTCATGTTTGTAGCATTTTGGGAATGATATTTTATTTTTTGGGGATGTTACAAGGCTTAGAAGTTTAGAAGCAAATTTTGAAATTTTTGAGAAATCTTCAAAATCCCACTTTTTATGGACCAGTTCAGGTTTGAAGTCATATTGTGAGGCTTAGATAATAGAAACCTCCCAAAAATGACCCCATTCTAGAAACTACACCCCTCAAGGTATTCAAAACTGTTTTTTCAAACTTTATTAACCCTTTAGGTGTTCCACAAGAGTTAATGGCAGATGGAGAAACAATTTTGAAATTTCTATTTTTTGGAAAATTTTCCAATATAATAAATTTTTTCCAGGAGTAAAATAAGGGTTAACTGCCAAACAACACTCAAAATGGGTTGCCCTGATTCTGTAGTTTGCAAAAACACCCCATATGTGGTCGTAAACTACTGTTTGGCCGAACGGTAGCACATAGAAGGAGGGGAACACCATATGGGTTTTGGAAGGCAGATTTTGCAGGACTGGTTTTGTTTATACCATGTCCCATTTGAAGCCCCCTGTTGCACCCCTAGAATAGAAATTTCAAAAAAGTGACTCCATCTAAGAAAGTACACCCCTCAAGGTATTCAAAACTGGGTTTACAAACTTTGTTAACCCTTTAGGTGTTCCACAAGAGTTAATGGCAGATGGAGAAACAATTATGAAATTTCAATTTTTTGGAAAATTTTCCAATATAATCAATTTTTTCTAGGAGTAAAACAAGGGTTAACTGCCAAACAACACTCAAAATGGGTTGCCCTGATTCTGTAGTTTGCAGAAACACCCCATATGTGGTGGTAAACTACTATTTGGCTAAACGGCAGGACATAGAAGAAGGGGAACGCCATATGGTTTTTGGAAGGCAGATTTTGCTGGACTGGTTTATTTACACCATGTACCCTTTCAAGCCCCCTGATGCACCCCTAGAGTAGAAACTCCATAAAAGTGACCCCATCTAGGAAACTACGGGATAAGGTGGTTGTTGTTTTGGGACTATTTTTGGGGTAAATTTGATATTTGGTTGCTCTATATTACTCTTTTTTGAGGCAATGTAACAAAAAAATTAAAATCTAAAATTGTTTCTACATTCGCTATTTAGTTTTGTGGAACACCTAAAGGGTTAACATAGTTTGTAAAGTAACTTTTGAATACCTTGAGGGGTGTAGTTTCTTAGATGGGGTCACTTTTTTGGAGTTTCTAGTCTGGGCTACATCAGGGGGGGCTTCTAATGGGACATGGTGTCAAAAAAAAAACTGTCCATCAAAATCTGCCTTCCAGAAACCGTATGGCGTTCCCTTCGTTCTATGCCCTGCCGTGCGGCTATATAGCCATTTACGACCACATATGGGGTGTTTCTGCAAACGACAGAATCGGGGCAATAAATATTTAGTTTTGTTTGGCTGTTAACCCTTGCTTTATTACCGGCAAAATGGATTTAAATTGAAATTTTGCCCAAAAATAGGTGTTTTGGCACCGTTTTTATTTTATATTTTTAACACCGTTCATCCGAGGCGTTTGGTCAAAAGTTATTTTTATAGCGACGACTTTTACGCACGCGACGATGCCCAATATGTATGGCTCTCAGACTTTGGAGACACTAAGCAGGCATCCTAAAACTGCGGCCCTCCAGATGTTGTAAAACTACAATTCCCACCATGCCCTGCTGATGGCTGTAGGTTGTCTGGGCATGCTGGGAGTTATAGTTTTACAACATCTGGAGGGCCGCAGTTTGAGGATGCCTGCACTAAAACTAATATTTTTGGGGGAAAGAAAAATAGTTTTCGTGTCTCCAAAGTCTGAGAGCCATAGTGTTTTATGTTCTCTAGTGAACTGTTGGGGATTATAAAAATTTAGTACTCCATGGAAGTGTGATACTCCCTGAAGCAATCGATAACGCAGAGGCCCGGATGATCGGGGCACGTGTCGCACTGAGTGGTGGTGTCCTTCCGTATCCCCCTCCTGCGACACACTCTGCACTTTTTTTGGGTTCGTCCCTTCTTTCCAGTATGGGGGACCACACCTGGAAAGTGTTGGCCAGGGACGATCCGGGCGCCTCCAGTTCCCGAGGTACTCCGGCCTGCTCTTTCCCGGTCCGAAAAGATCAGGTCCTTGAGGACTGCCTCATAGAATTGGAGGAATGTCCCTGTGCTGCCAGCGCTTCGGGATAGTACAAAAGAGTTGTACATGGCAACCTGCACCAAGTAGACCGCAACTTTTTTGTACCATGCCCGGGTTTTGCGCATGGCGTTATATGGCGTGAGGACTTGATCCGAGAGATCAACTCCTCCCATATACCGATTGTAGTCGACGATACAATCGGGCTTGAGGACCGTTGCCGCGGTACCTCGCACAGGGACTGGGGTGGTGCCGTTACCGTGGATTGTGGACAGCATAAGGACATCCCTCTTGTCCTTATACCTGACCAGCAACAGGTTTCCACTGGTAAGTGCACGGGTCTCACCCCTGGGGATAGGTACCTGGAGGGGGTAGGCAGGGAGGCCGCGCTGATTTTTCCGCACGGTCCCACAAGCGAACGTAGATCTGGCGGCAAGGGACCTGAACAAGGGAATGCTGGTATAAAAGTTATCCACGTACAAGTGGTAACCATTATCCAGCAGTGGGTACATAAGGTCCCACACGAGTTTCCCGCTAACACCCAGAGTGGGGGGACATTCTGGGGGTTGAATACGGGAATCTCGCCCCTCGTACACACGAAATTTGTAAGTGTACCCTGAGGTACTCTCACAAATTTTGTATAGCTTCACGCCATACCTCGCTCGCTTTGTGGGAATATATTGGCGGAAACTGAGTCTCCCCTTGAACGCAATGAGCGACTCATCAACCGCGACCTCCCTTCCAGGTACGTAGGCCTGCTGAAATGTGGCCCCAAAGTGATCGATGACAGGCCGTATCTTATACAGCCGGTCATAGGCAGGATCACCTCGGGGTGGACATGCTGCATTATCGGAATAATGCAGACATTTCCGGATGGCCTCAAACCGGGAGCGTGTCATGACCATACTGTACAGTGGGGTCTGGTACAGGACGTCCCCACTCCAGTATTGCCTGACACTGGGTTTTTGGACTAGACCCATATGCAGCACGAGGCCCCAAAATGTCCTCATTTCGGCTGCACTGACCGGCGTCCAGCCACCGGGTCTAGCCAAAACTGAGCCTGGGTTTTGAGCGACGAACTGTTGGGCGTACAGATTCGTCTGCTCCACCATCAAATTCACCAGTGGGTTACTGAAAAAAAAACTAAAATAGTCAATTTCAGTAAACCCCACTGTGGGAATCTGGATTCCAGGATTGCCAGCGAAATCCGGAATCTCAGGCTCAAAGTCCACTGGGGGACACCAGCTAAGTTCATCGGCAGGGGTCTCCGGTGAACTTATTTGGTGGGCCGGGAAACCAGTACGAACCCCAGGGCGGCTCGTACTAGGGTGGGCCACAGGATCCCTAGCATGTGCGGCCCCTGGCTCCGCCTGGCGGCGTCTCCGCCGCCTTGGTGGCTCATCGTCATCCGATGATGATGAGGAGGATGCTGATGATAAGAGGAATGTGGGGTCATCCTCATCCTCACTGGGGCTCTCGGAGTCGGAGGCAATCTGGGCATATGCCTCCTCGGCCGAGAACACCCGGCGGGCCATGGGTGTGTGTGCGTGTAGGTGTGCGTGTGTGTAAAACTTTATTATATGTGCGTGTGTGTGGGGGCAACGGGTGTTCGCGTACTAAAAAAAGGAAAAAAGGGCAAGTGTTAGGAAAAAAAAAAAGTTGCTGATTAGCGGTACAACGCTGATCAGCGGTGGGGCAGGCGATGCGCTAACAGTGGACGGACGCTAAAAAGTGCCGACCAGTCAGCGAACGCAGAAAAAAAAGTGGTGGTGAGGGGGCTAGTGGTGGTGGTGGGGGGGGGGGGTTGGGGGGAGTGGTGGGGGGATGGGTGGAGGGGGCTGGTGGTGGTGGGGGGCTGGTAGGGGGGGGCAAGTGGCAGGGGGGGGTCTGGGGTCTGATAGATGGATCAAAAAAAGTTTTGTGTAAAAGTTAAAAGTTTTTTTTTTTTTTTTTTTCCTAACTAACTTTTCCCTTCTTTCCCTGCCTAACGATGCCTCTCCCTCACTGACCCTAACCTACCTGGGTGGCGATGGGTGCAGGAGGGTGATGGATGGCGATTAGGGGGACACAGGAGCTGGTGCTGGACGATGCTGCCGGGTGCTCGTGCAGAACAGGAAGAGGAGGGGAGAGAGGAGCGCAGGAAGTTTGAATCTCGCGCCTCTCTCCCCTGCACCAATCAGCACCCTGGACAGCAGTGTTCAGCACCAGGGCCAGCACCGCCTCCTCAAATCCTCGGACTGCGATTGGTGGTGTATAATTACGCCACCGATCGCAGTCTTTTTCCGGTTCATCGGGTCACCGGACACCCGAATGGACCGGAAACGCAGAAAACCGCAGGTCTGAATTGACCTGCGGTTTTCTGCGATCGCCGATACGGGGGGGTCAAATGACCCCCCCCTGCGTTGTTACGGGATGCCGGCTGAATGATTTCAGCCGAAATCCCGTTCCGATTAACCCCCGCGGCGCCGGAATGCCGATTTTAAGTCAGGACGTACCGGTACGCCCTTGGTCCTTAAGGACTCGGGAAATAGGGCGTACCGGTACGCCCTGTGTCCTTAAGGGGTTAAAAAAGTCAATTTTGGACATTTTCTTGAAAATGTGAAAAGTCGCTTCCAAAGATATGCCTTCTAGAGAGTTAATATAAAGTAGATATAAGGTGAATGTTAATTAAAGGGGTATTCCGATCACAGACAATGGGGGCATATCGCTAGGAGGTGGTGGCCGGAGGATCCCAGATTTCCCGGGGTCCAGCCACCGTCAAACGCTCTCACCATACAAGTGAATGGGAGCGCACAGATGCGCGGCCACAGCTCCCATTCATTTCTATAGGGCCGATGGAAATAGCAGAGCCAGCGGCTATTTTTGGTTGCCCCACAGAAATAAATGGAGCGCGGCAGCGCATGTGCAGGGCGCCCCCGGCCACTCCGTTCTTGGTGTAGGTGCAGATCCCAGAGGTGGGACCCGCACCTCTCAGACACCTCCTAGCGATATGCCCCCATTGTCTGTGATGGGAATACCACTTTAAAAACTATTTTGTGAGGTATCACCAACTGTCTTAGAAGCAGAACATTTTTAATTTTGAAAATGGATTTTTTTTCCCCAAATTTTCTGCAAATTTGGGATTTTTTTAATGAATGAAATTAAAACATTTACCACTAACATGAAGTACGTGTCAAAAAAAATCATCAGTGGGTCTATGTCAGTGTTGGGCCACTGCAAGACTTACCGGGGTCCTTATGATTTACTTGTAAATTTAAGTGCAATATGGTGAATGCTTCTCAGATCTGTAAAGTCTATGATATTAGAAGGCAAACCACAGTAAATGTTTAACCCTTTATTATTTCATGTGACAGATTTCTATGTACATTGTCCAAAATTCTATGCAATTCAACAGATATAAAAAAAATATTCCCACTTTAAAGGGGTTCTCCAGGAAACAAATATTGATGGCCCGATCCTCATCAATATCAGACTGGTGGGGTCCGACACACCTGCCGATCTGCTGTTTCAGGCTGCGCAGCGGGAAACTATATTGTAAACATAGGTGAAGGCGGACAGCACCATATACTGTGTTGTGACCGTTCTGGGGTACTGCAGCTCAGCTCCCATTCAAGTGAACAGGAGGAGGAACTACACATTGTCCAGAGCCTTCTGCTTACATCCGTACTCTGGTAATTTCCAGCACTGCAGCGGCCCAAAACAGCTGATCACTGGAGGTACTGGGAGTCGGACCCCCACCGATCTGAAATTATGACCTATCCTGAGGATAGGCTATCAATATCTGTAACCCAGAGAACCCCTTTACGGTACTTTCCCACTTGCATTTTTCTTTTCCGGTATTGAGTTCCGTCCTAGGGGCTCTATACTGGAAAAGAACTGATCAGTTTATCACCATGCATTGTGAATGGAGAGCAATCCGTTCAGGATGCATCAGGAGGTCTTCAGTTCAGTCTTTTGACTGATCAGGACAAAGATAAAACCGCTGCATGCTATGGTTTTATCTCCGGCTAAAAAAACTTAAATGAAAAAAAATAAATGACAGATCGTTTTTTTTTTTTTAGATGACACCGGAAAGACAGATCCGGCATTTCAATGCATTTTTGTGACTGATCAGGATCCTGATCAGTCTTACAAATGCCATCAGTTGGCATACGTTTTCCAGCAACGGAACTGCTTGCCGGATCACTCTGCCGCAAGTGTGAAAGTAGCCTTAATAATTCATTAGTAATTGCGACGCCGTCATCAGTATTCTAAACCTGAAAAAACCCTTTAATGTGCAGTAAATGTCGCATCTATCTACCTAATAAATAATACTCTCGTGTATATGAGACATGGCCCCAGGAGGACATTGATTACCGGGTACGTTTGGTTCATGCACCGATTTCCCCTTCTGTCCATTTACATTCAATTTTTAAGGGTTTGTTTGAGATTAGAAAAAAGGGGTTTGCTTAATTTTTCATATACAGCGCTACCCTTCTTCATGGGCTGTATCTGGTATTGCACCTCAGCTCCATTTACATGAATACTGCAATACCAGACATGACCCATGAAGAAGGGTGGCGCTGTTGTTGATTTTTTTTTTTTTATCTCACACAAACCCTTTAACTGCACCAATTAAACACCAATCTCTGCATCTCTGCCCTGGCCGACCAGCTTTCTTTGGGCTTATTTTCTCTGCTTTCTCCTAAGAGCTATGACGTGTCAGGGCGGTACAGAGTGGACGTGTCAGGGGGCGGTACAGAGTGGACGTGTCAGGGCGGTACAGAGTGGACGTGTGCAGGGGATGGAGTCAGGACGATGGCCGGTGAGGCGGTCCCTACAGGAGTGGTATACGCGAAGGCTCCCACAGCTTACGAGCCAGGTCCCGGCACTGCTGGATGATGAACTCCGGCGGGATAATGCCCAGGTGCAGGGTCAGCAGCTCGTAGCACTTCACCACCTCCGTCTGGTGATGGTTAATGTAATATCGAAGTAATTTCCTAGAGGGAAAAGATTTTTTTTTTTTTTTAGTAAATTTGGCACAAACCTGTCAAATTCCAAAAATCAATCATTGCAGACATCATATAGTACAGGACAATCTCTAATAAAGATAGAACCAGCCCTGTACCTCACATGGACCCAGAGATCTCCACATTCATTGCTCCAATTCTTCTAAGAATTTTTTTTTCCAGCTGGCAGCTCGGGGGTGTGTCCCTTCTGCTGCAGTTCTCCCTATCACAGCTCGGAGGAAGGGAGTGTCCATCCTGCCACAACTCTCTCCTCATCACAGCTCAAGGGGTGTGTTCCTTCAGCTGCAGCTCTCTCACCATCACAGCTCAGGTGTGCCCTTTCTGCTGCAGCTCTCTTTGCATCACAGCCCAGGAGGTGTGCCCTTTTTGCTATAGCTCTCACCGTATCACAGCTCAGGGGCCATGTCCTTTCTACTGCAGCACTCTCCCCATCATACCCTGGGCGGGGGTGGGGGTGCCTTCAGCTGGAGCTCTCTGCCTGTCACTGGTACAGTTTCTGAGGTGGACGTAGACATAAGGAAAGAACAGCAGGTGGCGCTATACAGATACATTTTATTGAATATCTCAGTAGCTATACTAAATACCTGCAATTACAAAAAAAATGCACAACCAGCTGCTGGTTTTACAAATGTAGGATATTTTGTTTGTGGGATAAATCGATGATTATTATGAATAACAACAAGAATTATTATTCTATATAGATATAATCTACTGTTTTACTGGAAACTGCCCTTAAAAGAGAGGACTCTTCACGGACATTCCCTTTAAAGGGGTTTTCGCACAAAAAATATTATTCAATAAAATGTACCTGTATAGTGCCACCTGCAGTTTGTTCCTTTCCTTACTTCTTTGTCCTGCTCACTGAGAAGGCCGCACATGCTCAGTTTCATCCTTCAACTGCCCCCTGAGCTGTGATAGGGAGAGCTGAGACACGCCCCCTGAGCTGTGATGATAGGGAGAGCTGAGACACGCCCCCTGAGCTGTGATGATAGGGAGAGCTGAGACACGCCCCCTGAGCTGTGATGATAGGGAGAGCTGAGACACGCCCCCTGAGCTGTGATGATAGGGAGAGCTGAGACACGCCCCCTGAGCTGTGATGATAGCGAGAGCTGAGACACGCCCCCTGAGCTGTGATGATAGCGAGAGCTGAGACACGCCCCCTGAGCTGTGATGATAGCGAGAGCTGAGACACGCCCCCTGAGCTGTGATAGGGAGAGCTGAGACACGCCCCCTGAGCTGTGATAGGGAGAGCTGAGACACGCCCCCTGAGCTGCAGCAGAATAGACACTCCCCTTGAGCTGTCAGCTTGATAGAAATCTAGCAGAGCAATGAATGTGGAGATCTCTGGATCCATGTGAGGTACAGGGATGGTTCTAGCTGTGTTAGAAAGAGTTTTTCATGTACTATATGATGATTTTCATTTTTTACATTAGTCATGGATTAACCCCTTTAAGGCCACTATTGCAATAGGCTGATCTCCTTGGATCTGGCTTGCGGGGCCACAGACAATTTGTGGTCAGCTGCTCACTTCTCCTGCAGCGGCCACTACAGGAAAAAAGTAGTATTAGATATGCGGCCATTCAAATAAAAACATGGATGGCCAGATCTCACTAGCTGGTGGAGAACCGCTGCCGGCTCCTAGATTGGACTCCCTAATAACATGCATATGCCTAAGTGGGTTACCCGCTTTATATGTCATGAAGACCTTGGAAAATTGTCAGCCCAATCCTTAGGCCCCCATACACATTAGATAGCAGCCAGATACCATGTAGAAAACGTTCAACACCCCTTATCAGAGAAAATGCCGTTAATTGAACGCGCGCCTCTTATTCTAGATGGTCTCGTGTATACGTGGGAATACCGGGATGTTCTCCCTTTAGTAAGTGAAGCGAGATAACGAAAAGCTCTTTGCATCTAATTAACATTTAAACCAATTGCTGGGTAGAGAGGCGATAATGTGAGATCTCAGCGGAGCACTTCACAAAGACAATCTACACTCCTTAATACACAGCGGTGGAGACACGACAGGTGAATAATAAGACATCTATAGGCCTTAAAGTGGAAGAAATCCCAAAATCATCGTAGACACAAGTCAGGGGGGTCACCTGAGGTCCGAAGGACTCTGGATCCAGTGGCACAGGATCCGCACTGCACTGGATCTCTACTGCAACCTGCTGAGCAAAGACTCGCTAGCCACTTTAAAGGGGTATTCCAGTTGTTACAGATTATCCACAGGATAAGGGGTAACTATTAGATTGGTGGGGCGAGCATGCACACTGCTGATCCGTTTATCTCTATGGGAATTTTGGAGATAGTCGCGTAGAACACTTAGCAATTTCTGGACCTCCCATAGAGATGAATGGAATGGCAGTGCACACGCCCGACCTGGTGCTCCATTCATTTCAGGGGGCTCTATAGGGGTCCCCAGCAGTAGGACCCCCACCAATCTAATAGTTATCCTCTATCTTGTAACAGTCGGAATACTCCTTTAAGCTAGACATACACACTAGACAAAGGTTGGCCGAACCACCCAATGATTTCAGCAGGGCGGGCTGACCATATAACGTGTCGGGGCCTCCCAACTCTCCCCTGACCACAAATGTTAGAGGAGACAACGATCACGCAGTTTGGTCCAGGGGTATTTGGCAGCTACTTTCTCCGCTCTCCCCATTCAAGAGACATACATGCTTAGCCAAGTTTTCATACGTATGGGGGGGTCGGGAGACATAGCGGTCACCGAATGAGCGTTCAGAAGACAGCTATGTAATATGTATGGCCAGTGTCAGTCAGTTACAACGTAATAACAATTCTGGAGAATCTACTCTTATGACTCTATGCTGTGCCTTTGCTCTGTTATTTCTACTAGAAATGTATGAATGAATTAGCAGCAGCTGGCAGTAAAGGTACAGAAGGGTGATACCAGTCAGGGGGGTCTCCCTGCCCAGTCTGACACCAGCAGCACTGATTGGACAGAGTCAGACACACCCACTACTGGTAACACCCAGCAGTACCTTTACTGCAGACTGCTGGAAATTTATTTGTAAACTTCTAGCAGGAATAATAGAGGAATGGCACAACATAGAGGCATGAGAATAGATGCCCCAGAATTGTTATTACATGGGGGATGCAAGAAGTTACTAAAGCTGACATGTCAGGGGAGGGGACAGGTCTATTCATACAGGAATTGGGTGGTGGTCTAAGCTTGTGGACTCAATTTCTCATATACTTTGCATTTCACATTCTGGCCACGACCCCTGCTTGCTGTATAGGCTGCACTACTCGTTTTTGCTCATAATCACCGATGTGAGAACTGGGCCCAACAATGCGTGAGTGCAGGGAAATGTATCAGAGGTCATTGTACTGACTGGATACAATTGAAGCAAACTCAGCTGTGAGGAGTATTAGCTCAGGACAGGTTTTCAGTCTTTGGATGGAAAAAAGAATGTTCCTATTTATTGAAAGCAAGCAGGGATCTTGGAAAAGTGAGGGATTAGATCACAATGTATATAAGAAAGTTGCAGAACTTTTCATTATACTATGAGTCAAGGGGTTGTGCCAAGATTTAGACTTATAAATGTCTGATCATGGAGTCTAACCGCTGGGACCCCTATCAGTCGTGAGAATGGGGGTCTGTACGAATGCGGCAGCGCATGTGTCCTTCTGCCCACTCGCCTATATTTGTCAGTCCCATAGACTTTCAATGGAGCGACAGTGCACATGCTTGACCACCAGCTCCATTCAAACAGGGACACGGGCCCCCCATTCTCATGATCAGTGGAGATCGCAGCAGTCAGAATCAGATGTATCAGGCACGTATCCACTATGCCAGTGTTTCCCAACCAGTGTGCCTCCAGCTGTTGCAAAACTACAACTCCCAGCATGCCCGGACAGCCTTTGTCTGCATGGGCATGCTGGGAGTTGTAGTTTTGCAACAGCTGGAGGCACACTGGTTGGGAAACACTGCACTATGCTATGGATAGGGTATAAGCTGAAATATAAGCACAATCCCTTTAACCCCTATGGGCCTGGTGTATGGAGCAGGTTTAGAACGCCTAGCGCTGTCTTTTACGCCTGCGCTGTTGTGCAAAGACTTGACTTGCTTGGCACCGACCATGTCATTCCACCCAGAAGTGGAGGCTTCCAGGTAGAATGATGTGGTCGGCGCCTGCGCCATTTGAATCTGCTCTGCTTGTCATGAATACAAAGCTAGACATGATGTCTAGCACTGTCAAGGGGGAGGGGGGTTCATTGTGAGCACTAAGAGGGTAGCTGTAGTGGTGCTCGAAGCCCTGCAGCCAGCCCCTTGGTGCTCCAAATGGCTCATCTGCATACTGATAAAAGTACAAATAACAATAGCTATAAAAGAAAGAAATATGTTGTTTTAATCAGCATGATCAACCCTACTAGGCAATATGCCTGGTTTAATGGGATTGATCATGCTGACAGAGGCTCTTTAAGGGGTTAAGCTTTATTAATGTAAAATTAGACAAATTTAAACAACCCCTTTAATTTTATTCAGAAAAAAATAAAATAAAATCATACCATTACCTATAATATTCTCCTGCTAGCATTCCTATTGGAGCAGAGTCGTCTCCAAGCACCGGTACATCAATGGCTTCCAGTTTATCCCCCTGTTATAAGACCACAAATACATGTGAGATATATACAGTATAGACTCACATTAAGGGACAGACACCTGAGGCCCCTGTGCAAGAACAGTACGTGGACCCTTTGCTCTCCACCTGTAGTTGCAACGGGGGTGCTGCCGTTACACCTAGAGGCTCTGCTCTCTCTGCAACTACCACGCCCTGCACTTTGATTGACATGACCAGGCGTGATGGAGTTTACACTTTTGTGGAGAGGGCTCGGCAGTTGCAGAGAGAGCAGAACCTCTAGGTGTAACGGCAACGACTCCATTGCTCCTAGAGGCTCATTTGCATATATCGGTCTCCCTCTTACTAAACTCTCCCCCCTTAAGTCTGTCCTAAATGCTGCAGCCAGGCTCATCTATCCATCCAACCGCTACACTGATGCTACTAGTCTGTGCCAGTCACTTTACTGGATGCCCATCCACCACAGAATACAGTTCAAACTTCTCACCATCACCCACAAAGCTCTGCACAGTGCTGCACCTCCATACATCTCCTCCCTCATCTCCATCTACCACCCTACTCGTGCTCTCCACAGTGCTGCACCTCCATACATCTCCTCCCTCATCTCCATCTACCACCCTACTCATGCTCTCCACAGTGCTGCACCTCCATACATCTCCTCCCTCATCTCCATCTACCACCCTACTCGTGCTCTCCACAGTGCTGCACCTCCATACATCTCCTCCCTCATCTCCATCTACCACCCTACTCGTGCTCTCCACAGTGCTGCACCTCCATACATCTCCTCCCTCATCTCCATCTACCACCCTACTCGTGCTCTCCACAGTGCTGCACCTCCATACATCTCCTCCCTCATCTCCATCTACCACCCTACTCGTGCTCTCCACAGTGCTGCACCTCCATACATCTCCATCTACCACCCTACTCGTGCTCTCCACAGTGCTGCACCTCCATACATCTCCATCTACCACCCTACTCGTGCTCTCCACAGTGCTGCACCTCCATACATCTCCTCCCTCATCTCCATCTACCACCCTACTCGTGCTCTCCGTTCTGTTAGTGACCCAAGATTAATAGCCTCCATAATTTGTACCTCTCACTCCAGTCTTCAAGACTTTTCTCGAGCTGCACCTACTCTCTGGAATACTCTTCCCCGGAATATTAGGTCAATTCACAACTTCTCCACTTTTAAACATGCCTTAAAAACACATCGTCAGGCAGGCTTATCAAGCTACCTAAACTGACTTTTCCCCGACTAAACCTCCCCCCACCAACTCCTCTGGCCTGAACTCTATATTCTAGTAGTCCCAAACCCGAAGCAGATCGGCCGGCACCACTCCTGTCAGTTCAATAGTGACTTGAATCCTACTTATCACAATCAACTACCTTATGTGTCACCCCCAATTCCTTATAGATTGTAAGCTCTTGCGAGCAGGGCCCTGACTCCTAGGGACCAACACAGATGCCTTCAGCTGCCATGCGCACATGTACAGTTGTGTTCAAAATAATAGCAGTCAGACATCGCTAACCTGATCAATCACGGTTTTTGGTAGAAATGACATTTCTACATGGCAAATTATTTAGTAGCAGGATTTTTCAGTACTGCTTAACCAAAAAGTTAACACTGTAAAAAACATTTTATGACTCATTCTGCAAAGAGGAAGTCGCCGAAGTGATAAAATATATGAAAAACGCTCACGGCTTCGTTCTCAAACCACAGGAAATAGCAACAATAATAATCGCCATCTCGAAACGTGAGTGTGGTGTAGCCCTTCTGAAGATAGCGGCGAGACATCCCGATCAGGAACCAAACCTAGGAAGACACACAAAGCAAGGAGTCGTCAGTCACCGTGAGGAACTATAGTCGTGGCCAAAAGTTTTGAGAGTGACACAAATATTAGTTTTCACAAAGTTTGCTGCTAAACTGCTTTTAGATCTTTGTTTCCGTTGTTTCTGTGATGTAGTGAAATATAATTACACGCACTTCATACGTTTCAAAGGCTTTTATCGACAATTACATGACATTTATGCAAAGAGTCAGTATTTGCAGTGTTGGCCCTTCTTTTCAGGACCTCTGCAATTCCACTGCGCATGCTCTAAATCAACTTCTGGGCAAATTCCTGACTGATAGCAACCCATTCTTTCATAATCACTTCTTGCAGTTTGTCAGAATTAGTGGGTTTTTGTTTGTCCACCCGCCTCTTGAGGATTGACCACAAGTTCTCAATGGGATTAAGATCTGGGGAGTTTCCAGGCCATGGACCCAAAATGTCAACGTTTTGGTCTCCGAGCCACTTAGTTATCACTTTTGCCTTATGGCACGGTGCTCCATCGTGCTGGAAAATGCATTGTTCTTCACCAAACTGTTGTTGGATTAAGTTGCTGTTGGAGGGTGTTTTGGTGCCATTCTTTATTCATGGCTGTGTTTTGGGGCCCACTCCTTTGGATGAGAAGCAACCCCACACATGAATGGTCTCAGGATGCTTTACTGTTGGCATGACACAGGACTGATGGTAGCGCTCACCTTTTCTTCTCCAGACAAGCCTTTTTCCTGATGCCCCAAACAATCGGAAAGAAGCTTCATCGGAGAATATGACTTTGCCCCAGTCCTCAGCAGTCCATTCACCATATTTTCTGCAGAAGAGCAATCTGTCCCTGGTGTTTTTTTTGGAGATAAGTGGCTTCTTTGCTGCCCTTCTTGACACCAGGTCATCTTCCAAAAGTCTTCGCCTCACTGTGCGTGCAGATGCGCTCACACCTGCCTGCTGCCATTCCTGAGCAAGCTCTGCACTGGTGGCACTCCGATCCTGCAGCTGAATCCTCTTTAGGAGACGATCCTGGCGCTTGCTGGACTTTCTTGGACGCCCTGAAGCCTTCTTAACAAGAATTGAACCTCTTTCCTTGAAGTTCTTGATGATCCTATAAATTGTTGATTGAGGTGCAATCTAAGTAGCCACAATATCCTTGCCTGTGAAGCCATTTTTATGCAACGCAATGATGGCTGCACGCGTTTCTTTGCAGGTCACCATGGTTAACAATGGAAGAACAAGGATTTCAAGCATCACCCTCCTTTTTACAGGTCAAGTCTGCCATTTTACCCCAATCAGCCTGACATAATGATCTCCAGCCTTGTGCTCGTCAACATTCTCACCTGAGTTAACAAGATGATTACTGAAATGATCTCAGCAGGTCTTTTAATGACAGCAATGAAATGCAGTGGAAAGTTTTTTTCGGATTTAGTTAATTTTCATGGCAAAGAAGGACTATGCAATTCATCTGATCACTCTTCATAACATTTTAGAGGATATGCAAATTGCTATTATAAAAACTTGAGCAGCAACTTTTCCAATTTCCAATATTTATGTAATTCTCTAAACTTTTGGCCACGACTGTACTTCAAATACAGGGTCTGAGGGGGCGTGACACAGGGATCAGCAGCAAGTCATGCAGCACCCCCTTAAGGTCTTTCACTAGGCATAACACTGTATATCAGCTTGACCAACAATGTATCAATAGTATGTGCCGAAATATTGGCGTTGCCATTACTCCTAGAATCTCAGGCAGTGAAAATGTCATCACACCTGGTCCTGTCAATCAAAGTGCAGGGGGTGTGGCAGTTGCAGAGACATCAGAGCCTCTAGGTGTAATGGCAACGCCCCTGTTGCTCCTAGAGGCTCATTTGCATATAATAAAACATTTAGTTTTCTCAGCAATGCGGGCACATGTGAACATGGGACCAACACAGATGCCTTCAGCTGCCAAGCGCACAAGTAACAGGTCAACCGGTGTCTTAGGGACAAATGCTCTTTACCACAATCAGGATGAATGATGGAATATTCACACAAGCATAACACTAACATACAGGTGTATTCTTTGTGATGCTAATTATCAAACAAGAGAATTCTCCAAGAGTTTCATCTCCAAAGACCTGGAACGGAATTGGTTTTTATTGTGATTTTTATTTTATTTTTTACAAATTACTAATTAATTTGTGTACGTTGTGTTCAAACACCTGCTTGTAACGATTATCCCATTAGCAACCATTCTGCAACCTGTGGCTCTCCAGCTGTTGCAAAACCATTAGGGCCATGCTGGGAGTAGTAGTTTTGAAACTGCTGGAGACCTAGGAGGTTGCATACTGGGATTTGTAGTTCTATAGCTTTCTCTGCATCGATCTTTCTTCACAGATCTTGTGCATTACAAATTCTGCCGGACCCCCAGGACACATTTCCACCCACCAAGGATATTGAAAACTGTTCTGTGACTATGTCAAAGAGTTTTCTTTGAAGATCTGCCGGCTCATCTGTTAACGCTGTTCTCGCAGCACATTAGCCACGCTGAACTCCCGCACTGAAAATACCTTGTTTTTTATGAAATTCGCCAATACGCTGTTTCCGAGCTCCGTAGTGGATTTATCTTCAATGGTTATGGAAGGAGCCACCATTTGTCCTACTGTGCGATCCACATAAATAAAATGCACCAAGCCAGGAAATTCTTCCAAGTAAGTGAATAGAACGGTTAAGGGAAAAATTGTCATTTTTGGCTTTCCCTGTGTATAGGATTGCTTCAATAAACTGCAGTAAAAGTACTGAGGTATTAAACAGCTGAAACATTGATAAATGATACAGGGGCAACGGCTGAGTAATAGTTGCTACTTAAGTGGTTGCATCTTTATAGCTAAGGGACACATTCAGGACAATTTTTTTTTTCAATGTTTGCATTTCACTCATTTTAGGCTAAAAATTTTTTTTTTTCAATTGGGCTTTATTAATAATTTTCAGCCGTTTTTGAGATACAGGGGTTAAAAATCAGCTGACAGCTTATGTGAAACCTTATCTCTGATCTCCTGACCTCTTACACACTTATTAAGTCATATCATCATCGGTCTCATAAGAGCTTGGCTATAATGAGTGTTTATGAAGTCAGGAGATCAGAGAACACTTCACATGAGCCGTCAGCTGACAGGAATACGAAGTGATACTCTGCAATCAGACTGATTTTTTTTACCTGTGTAACTCAAAAACAGCTGAAAATTTTTAATGAAGACCAATCGAAAACTCCTATGAGGGATATGGCAGTCACAGAGATGGGTCAACTGCTCAGGAACCTACTCTATCAGCAGAGTCACTCAATAACCGAGATTCTTTTTACCGTGAACCCAGTCCTTCCATGTATTACATTACATGATCAACCATTTAGTGGTCATGCTGGGAGAGCGGCAGAGAGAGCTGTCAGATTTAGTGTCTGGACACAGAGTTATTTACAAACTTGCTGCAGAGATCACACCGGTCAATAAAAGATAAACCTGATAATTTTGAGTAGTTCCTAACCCTCACATATGTAAATTTAAAGTCTCTGCACACCTTTGGGAGCAATTTTTTTTATATACAGTTCTGATCAAAAGTTTAAGACCACTTGAAAAATGGCAGAAAATCCTATTTAGCACGGCTGGATCTTAACAAGGTTCCAAGTAGAGCTTCAACATGCAACAAGAAGAAATGGGAGTGAGACAAAAAAATTTTTGAGCATTCAATTTAATCAAAACAACGAATAAACTGAAACGGCTGTTTTTCAGCTGATCAAAAGTTTAGGACCACACCTCCCCAAAAAAAATAAAAAAAATAAACCCCCCCAAAACAGAAATCCAACTTCCAAACATGAACTCAGTAATGAGTAGCTTCGCGGTTATTGTTTATCACTTTAAAAATTCGTTTCGGCATGCTTGATGCAAGCGTTTCCATGAGGTGAGTGGGAACATTTTTCCAAGTGGTAAAGACGGCCGCACGAAAGCCATCTACTGTCTGGAACTGTTGTCCATTTTTGTAAACTTCCCTTGCCATCCATCCCCAAAGGTTCTCAATTGGATTTAGATCAGGGGAACACGCAGGATGGGCCAAAAGAGTGATGTTATTCTCCTGGAAGAAGTCCCTTGTCCTGCGGGCATTGTGTACTGTAGCGTTGTCCTGTTGAAAAACCCAGTCGTTACCACACAGATGAGGGCCCTCAGTCATGAGGAATGCTCTCTGCAACATCTGGACATAGCCAGCGGCCGTTTGACGCCCCTGCACTTCCTGAAGCTCCATTGTTCCACTGAAGGAAAAAGCACCCCAGACCATTATGGCGCCCCCTCCACTGTGGTGCGTAGAAAACATCTCAGGTGGGATCTGCTTGTCATGCCAGTAACGTTGGAAACCATCAGGACCATCAAGGGTACATTTTTTCTTATCAGAGAATAAAAAACTTTCTTCCACCTTTAAATGTGCCATGTTTGGTGCTCTCTTGCAAAGTCCAAACGAGCCGTTTTGTGGCGTTCAAGGAGACGAGATCTTTGAAGACGTTTTTTGTTTTTGAAGCCCTTCAGTCTCAGATGCCATCTGATGGTTATGGGGCTGCAGTCAGCACCAGTAAGGGCCTTAATTTAGGTCGAGGATCGTCCAGTGTCTTGACGGATAGCCAATTAGATCCTCTGGCTCAGTGCTGATGAAATTTTTTTGGGTCTTCCACTTGACTTTTTTGTTCCATAACCCTCAGGATCATTTAAGAAATTCCAGATGACTGTCTTACTGCATCCCACCTCAGCAGCCATGGCGCGCTGTGAGAGACCCTGCTTATGCAGTTCAACAACACAACAACGTTCAAAAAGGGAGAGTTTTTTTGCCTTTGCCATCACAACGTGTGACTACCTGACAGAAAATGACAATGAATCCACATCTTTGCACAGATTTGGCCTTTTAAAGGCATGTGGTCCTAAACTTTGGATCAGCTGAAAAACAGCCTGTTTCAGTTTATTCGTTGTTTTCATTAAATTAAATGCTCAAAAAATGTTTGGTCTCACTCTCATTCCTTCTTGTTGCATGTTGAAGCTCTACTTGGAACCTTGTTAAGATCCAACAATGTAAAATATGATTTTTTGCCATTTTTCAAGTGGTCTTAAACTTTTGATCAGGACTGTAATTGCATACAATTCATAAAAGTGAGAGAGTTTTCAATGTCCAATCAGACTGGGTTAAAAAGAAAATGATCTGACCAATCTCGTGGTTCTCCCGTTCTGACCCTACCCGGTCTCCATTGGTCTCTACTTCCTTCTCCGGTCTTGTAAATATCCGCTCAGCCAATTACTGGCTAAGGGTCTCCACTGCGGCCAGTGATTTCCAGTGTATTGAAACAGGACTGAGGAGTGGACCAGGGACCTGGGTTATGTCATGATGGGAGCAGCAGGGGATCGGTGAGGCGAGTACCCGCCCGTTGTTTAATTTTTTGCAATAGGGAGCTCCTCCTCCCTCTCCCAGCATGCATTGCATTCTCAATGAAGAAGACTGAGAGAAAGGGGGGGAAAAAATAAAATAAAACAAAAGAGGGGAAGGGAGACATAGCACATACATCTGCCTGTCCTGTATCGACTATATTACTAGATGGTTTTTGGAGGAAGACACCACTATCATCTGATGGGTATTTATTACAAACTTTCCTGTATTCTGGAAGGAAAAAAAGAATACAAGCTATAACCAATAGGCTCCTAAGAGAAGTACCCGCTCTCCCTATGTATCCACTATACGCTCTTCTGCTGCACTTCATATTATATGCTGCGTGCTTTTTATGTTTGAGCTTGTTATACATGCATTGTGTGTAGTATAAAGACCATGGCGGTGATGGATAAGAATAAAACCGTCTCTTCTGTTTATATTCTTTAACAATTTTTTGTATTGTTATACTTTAAAGCCGCTTTGATGAGCAGGATTCACATAATACACATTTTTACATAGAAAGAAACACAGGAGTGATAATTGTGGGCAGGTGCTATGCCAGCGGAATCCGGTGCGAATGAGAACACCGCCATCTAGTGGTGTACACATGAAATCCAAGTATATGAGCTACCAGGTATGTTTTACTATACATAGGGATTGTCCGGGATTTAAATATTGACGGCTCATCATCAGAAGTCTAAATCAATATTAGACGGGCAGGGTCCGACACCCAGTTGTTCTGGAGCTGGAAGTCGACACTGATACTACAAAGCTCCGTCCGTTGTGCAGCGCTGCTCCCACTGTACAGATTCTGAACCAGTAAGGGAACATGGGCCTTAAAGAGAACCCCACTATATACTGGTGTCTTCCTAAAGTAATAATTCTGGAGCGTATATTTTATTAAGGCTACATGCACACGAACGTTGTTTGTTTCCGTGTCCGTTTTTTTTTTTTTTTGTGGATATGATGTGGACCCATTAATTTCAATGGGTCCGCATCAGTATGTTCGTTCCGTAGCCCCGCAAGAAAATATAACATGTCCTATTCTTGTCCGTTTTAAGCATTGTTAGATGTTGGATCCGCAAGAAAAAGGGATGGCATACGGATGTCATCCGTTTTTTTTTTTGCAGACCGCAAAACACATATGGTGTTGTGCATGTAGCAAAGGGCTCGTTCACACAAACGTATACGGAACCATTCATTTCAATGGGTCCGCAAAAGATGCTCTGTCCCATGGCCCCGCAAAAATTATGAGACCTGTCCTAATCTTGTCCGTTTTGCAGACAAGAATAGGCATTTCTATAATGCGCCTCCTGTTCCATTCCGCAAATTGTGGAAGGCACACAGGCGGCATCCGTTTGCAATTTGCAGACCGCTAAAAACGGCACGGTCGTGTGAACAAGTCCCAACTCTGCGCTATGCCATTCCTCTGTAATTCCACCTGGAAATGTGGGAATAAATTGGCTATTAGTATTTCCTTTGTCCAGTGCTACCATTGCTAGATTGTAGAGGGGCATGCCTGCTGGAAAGAAGAATGGTAACGGCCAGTTGACAACTGATTTATACATTTCCGGGAGCGATAACAGAGGAACGGCACAGAGAGTTAGAAGAAAAGATGCCCCAGAACTGTTACGTCATGGGGAATACAGTTATTTACTAAAGCAGATAGGTCAGGATTTTTTGGTTTTAGGTTAGTAAAGTGTAATAAATAAACATTTCTACAACTTTCTAATAGTCGTCGTCGTCTATTCTCACCATTTGCAAGATGTATGTTTGCTGTCAGTGAGTGAGAACACTCTTGTTTACATTCAAAGGCAGTAAACCTGCACATAGCTCCCCCTGCTCTCAGATGGGAGGTGGATACAAATGAAATCTCTCAGGTAGTTTGCTACAATGTATCAGCCTGAGAGCATGGCCTAGACTGGATACCATTGTATCCACTTCTCAGCAGGAAGAGCTACAAGCACGATTATTGTCCCCGAATGTGAACAAGGCTCCATTCAGACATCCGTAGTGCATTGCGGATCCGCAATACACCCGGCCGGCACCCCCATAGAACTGCCTATTCTTGTCCGCAATTGCAGACAAGAATAGGACATGCTCTATTTTCTTGCGGAGCCGCGGACATAGTGTGCTCTCCGCATCTCTTCCGGCCCCATAGAGAATGAATGGGTCCGGATAATTGCGGAACGGATGCGGATCCATTCTACGGATGTCTGAATGGAGCCTTAGAGTGTTCTCATTCACTGACAGCAAACACATATATAGAAAATGGTGAGGAACTGACACAGAGTATAACAGAAAGCTGTGGAATAATTCATTTATAAAAAAATATTATTTACATGAAACTGGAAATCTGGTTCTGAAATCCTCCCCTCCCCCTGCTGTGTAAATGAGGGTCTTACGTGTAGGCGGAGGGCCTCTTTAACTACGACATTGCAGGCCTGTGTAAAGGATATGTCACCATGGTAATGTTTCTCTTGCTCTTCACCAGCAGAAATTCCTTCCAGTCCATCAGTTTCTCTCTGGAAAATGAAAACAAAATCAATCTTCCCATCAACCTTCCTTCCAGACATCTTATCGTCGGGCGGGAGCCTTCACATCTTATCTCCAGCCATACAGGCTTCTTCACTTATACTGACGCTGACCATTTTTCACACAGGAGGCAGTCAGCAGATTCCCCCATTGTCCTGCATTGCTTTACACTGATAGAGAGTGCAATGGGGGTCATTTATCTAAAAAAAAAAAAAAAAAAAAAAAAAAAAAAAAAAAAAAAGTGGTGCAGGCCATATAGATTTGATACAGAAAATGTAAATTTGGTTAAGGAAACATTTAACACAATATCAGAATAGGTTAGCAAAATCCTTGACAGGCTGCAGTTCCCATTACAACCACTGGGTGGCCACAGTGGTCGGTATAAGGTAATATATGGTTTTTACACTACATCTACATATGTTCATATTGGGGGAGGGAATAACTCAGCAGAAAACGTTCCCATACAGCTCAGCATTATAGCACATGCTGGGATTTAATTTCTTTTTTTCTGCATGTAGGGTATAAACTGTGGTGTCTAAGGCATAAGTAGGTTTATGCAAGTTCTTAAGTGCATTTCTGCAAAATGCCCCTTCACTGCATTCACCATGACTGCATCATATAACTTTTTACATAGGGTGGTTTCACGGGTCAGTGATAGCATTCCTGTAATATTCATGGTGGTATAGAGAAGTAACATCCAGTATCTCTGTGGATCCAGGGTGATGAAGGGTTAATATTGATTTCCAAGGTGGGCTAGGCTGATTATAGGTTAATATCTTATAGCCTATAGCTCTATAATCTTATAGAGAGATACAAATACCCAGTATCCAGGATGGTATTCCCATCTTAGGACTTTAAAGATATGTTCAAAATGTCTGATCGAGCCAGGCTCTGGCTCGGATATTTTCGGAACTCCGATAGCAATGAATGGAGAGCATGCTGTACGTTGGAGACTCTATTCTAGAGGTGGGACCTGCACCTACCTGACTTTGTTGGCATATCCTACCAATATGCCATCAATGTCTAAAATGAACCAACCCCTTTAAACTGTCCATCAAACCCAGTAATAAATCAGCATGCAGTGTGCTCCCCCTAGTGGTGACAAAAAATTATTTTATTTCTACAACTTGGTTTCCAATCAGGTCTAATACTGTATTTAAACAGTGTAAATAGACAAGTTTTTGTGGTTCACACTGTACAATAAATTTGGTTCATGCCGCTACACGTTAGACACTTTTGTTAACCCTTTAATGACCAGGAAGTTTTAGTTTTTTACTCCCAGCGCTCCCAAAGCCATAACTTTATTATTTATTTATTTTTTACATTTCTTTTTTGCAGGACAAGATGCACTTTCTAATGGCACCATATACGGTTGCATAAAATGTGGTGGGAAGTGGGAAAACATATTCCAAATGGAGTGGAATTATAAAAAAAAAAAAACACCATTCTGCCACAGTTTTTATTTTTATTACACCATTTCCTTTGCGGTAAAACTGACCTGTTACTTTTACTCTCCAGGTGATTACGATTACAGTGATACTCCATAGCTATAGTTTTTCTTGTGTTTTAACGCTTTAAAAAAAAAAAAAAAAAAAGATTTTTTTTTTCCCTTTTCATAGCTATATTCTGGTATTCTGGCACCTCAAATTTTTTAGTAGTTATGTGTAGGGAGCTATGCGAGGGCTCATTTTTTGTGAGGTGATCTGTACTTTTCGATTATATCATTTTGGGGTTGTGTGACTTTTTGATCACTTTTTATTTAATTTTGTGGGAAGTGAAGCGAACCAAAAAATGGCAAATAGTTCGTTTTGAAAATTGGGAAAATTATTTTTATATTTTAATAGCATAGGGGTTTTTGCATGCGGCGATAACCCACGATGTGTATTTTTATTATTGCTTACATATTTTTATTTACAGGGCAATTACATTTTTCAATATCTTTCTATTTTAAAAACCATTTTTTCGACACTTTTTCTCATAGTTCCCCATAGGGATCTATAACAAGCAATCATCAGATTAGCATTAGCATTGGAGTCTATGAGAAATTTACTATGTTCCTATGGAGCCCATAGAAACTAATATGCTGCAGCCTCCTGTCACACAGGAGGACAGGGGTTGCTGTATACGCGCTCTGGTTCCCCCGATCCCCACAGCATACCCGGGAGCGCGCGCTTCTGGGTTTTACAGCAGCCAGATACCGTGGTCACATTTAAGCACGGTATCTGAAGGGTAAAATGTCAGTTAAAACAGCAGACACCCGGCGGCCATAGTGCCTGCTGAGCGTAAATTTACTGTCAGCGGTCGGGAAAGGGTTAAGCTTTATTGCTTGACTTACTTTGTGCCAAATTTTTTGCTGGCCCACTTTCCTCCAAACCAAGCCCCCTTGTCACAAAAAGTGTCTAAAACATTTAAGTCTGGTGCACGGTATAAATGGCATATTTGGCCAGAATTCTAATACATTATGAATAGTAAATCTGCCCCAATGTTTGATGGAGCAGCGCCGACACATCATGGAGGGGAGAGTGATCAGTAGGCGATTTTTTAAAATGTTTTAGATGTGCGAATTTGAAGTATATTCATTATTAAAAGGATTTTCCACGCTAAAGATATTGATGAAGCCACAGAAATGCACTTTGTAAAGTAGATGCAAGCATTATATATGGACTAAGTCCTCATTCTGATATGCTAATATCTGAGACACTTAGCCAATATATTTTGATCAAAACACATCTGTGCCCGCCTACCAAGCGCCAAGGTAGTCTCAGGTCAGACGGGTCCTACGCTAAACCTACCTAAGCCATTGGGCTTCTATGTTCAGGAGCGAAGATGGCTTAGGTAGGTTTAGCGTAGGACCCGCCTGACCTGAGACTACCTTGGCGCTTGGTAGGCGGGCACAGATGTGTTTTGATCAAAATATATTGGCTAAGTGTCTCAGATATTAGCATATCAGAATGAGGACTTAGTCCATATATAATGCTTGCATCTACTTCACAAAGTGCATTTCTGTGGTTTTCTGTGGTTTCCTTAATGATATGGCCAGGGACATCCGCACTTTTCCATATCATATCGTGCAGGATGTTTTTATCTTCGTTTTTTCTGTGTTTGTTCTAAACATATTGATGACCTATCCTCAGGATGGGCCATCAATATCAGATAAATGAGGGGGGGGGGACCTGACACCTGACGCCTCCACCGATCAGCTATTTCCTGCAGCTTCCAGGGCTGGAGCTAGCACTTGAATGGATGCAGAAGTACCGCTCTGTTCAGGGTAGTGACCGTGCCGGGCTACTGCAGCCCTGATGCCATTCATTTCCATGGGAGCCTAGCTTTTCTGCTGCCTGGGGGAAAAACTGAAACGGCGCCCCAACCCCCCAATGCCATTTTCTGAACCTAACCCCTTCCCTCCAGCCCTACTGTTAAAGACATACTTGGAACATATTATATACAGAGTAATACAGCGCCACATACTGCGCTTCCCAATACTATACTGCAGAAACAGATAACCCCCCTTCGGTTGCCCCCCTCTTGCCCCTACCTGAGGCAATCGCCTCACCTCGCCTCATTGGTGGTGCACCCCTGGCTGCAATAACCCGTCACGGCCTCTACCCTTTGAATGGACCCGTGGTTCGGGCTCCGTTCCGATGCAGGAGGCTGCAGTGTGTCGAGAGTCAGACCCCTAACGCTCAGATATTGATGGCCTATCTTGAGGATAGATCATCTGTATCTTTAGCCTGGAAAACCCCTTTAAGAAGTATCTGCCACTATTACTGATGAACACCTCACTCCCTGAGCAGCGGCAAGTAGTCATTCTTTGTCTTTCTGACAACAGGTTGTCAGGTAAGAACCTTAACAAATGTAGAACCTGGAAAAAGAGCAATAAAATTGTACAAAGTAACAGAACGTATCATTCACCGCAAATCCCAGACGCGTCGAAACTCCGGATTATTAGTGTTCTTGGCTTCAGCCGCAGGCATGTGCTATATCAAACTGCTCACTTCTGAAATATGGCTCATCAGGAATCCTCATACGGTGCGCTCAGTCTAGATGGATGTACAGATTTATCTTCCATGGCTTACAAAGCGCCAGCATATTTTGCAGCGCTGTACACAGACCGTCACTAATACCATCATGACCTGTGCCCGGTGGGGCTCACAGTCTAATTTCCGTGTCTCATGCACCTCGAGAGCCAGGGCTGGATGCAGGCTTACATGGGCCCTTAGTCTATAGCGACACAGTGGGCCCCCTTATACCTTAAAGGGGTTTTAAATATTGATAATCCATTCTCAGAGTAGGTGATTGAGATCACATCACAGTGGTGGGCTTCCATCTCCTGGAACCTCCACTATAAAACGTGAAGGGCTTGTGGCGCTCCAGAGAGTTCGCTGTATACCTAGAATAGCGCCGTAAAGCGTTTAGTGGCCAGTGTTGGTATTGCAGCTCAATCCTATTCACTTGAATGGGACTGAGCTGCACAAAGGTCATGTGACCGATGGATGTGATGTCACCGGTCGAGGAAGAGGCCTCAGCGCTCACCGGAGTACACAGCACCTTCCAACAGCGGATCAGTGGGAGGAATCAGGCATCCATTGATAAGATATTGATGATCTGTCCTGAGGATAGCACATCAAATGAAAACCCCTTTAACCGAAAATAAAAATGAGCACGGATGCAAAATTAGAGCAGATACAAATTCCATGCAAATGATGCCCTGATTGGATTCAAAACCTGGATCCCAATGTTGCAAAGTTACATTGCTAACCACTGAGCCACCATGATGGTGTTAGGAGATAGATAGATAGATAGGAGATAGATTGATGATAGATAGAATGTAGATAATATTAGATAGATAATAGATAGGAGATAGATAGATAGATAGATAGATAGATAGGAGATAGATAGATAGATAGATAGATAGATAGGAGATAGATAGATAGATAGATAGATAGATAGATAGATAGAATGTAGATAATGTTAGATAGATGCCTGTCGAGGGGAGCTGGGCAGATTCCCGCTACACTTTACAATCCAGAAGAGGGCGCTATCATTCTGGGGCCATCTACATGGTAGTAGTGAAGGCTCCCATCACCACAAAGCCTTGCTACACCAAGGGATCCCAGGCAAGGCAAAGCCCCAAAATCAACTTACTGAAGCCCAGCCCGACCAGATAATCACCCCACACCACCTCAGGATCAGGAACACAGTAAACAAGAGACAAGAGGAATACGTCAGTGAATGGAGGAAGGAGGTGAGAGCATCCCAGAAGCCGACGGTGTACCAGAGCCTGCAGAGAGACTACAACCTGGCCCCATATCCGGAGAAACTAGGGAACCCCAGAGACTGGAAAATCCTGAGCCGCTACAGACTGAGCGCCCACAGCCTGGCCGTCGAATCTGGACGGCATCGTCAGAGCTACATGCCTAGAGAAAGCAGACTGTGCCAGCAGTGCCACCTGGAGGCGGTGGAGGATGAGGACTACTTCTTGATATACTGTCCCAAATACTCAGCAGTGAGGGACATCCACTTTAGGAGACTGTCTGATCTCTGCCCAGACTTCAGCTCCATGGAGGAGGAAGAGAAGCTGCCCATCCTGCTGGGAGAGGAAGAGAACACTGTGGACATAGCAGCACAATATATCAGTGCCTGCCAAAGACTGAGAGGAGCCCGATACTCCATGGACTCAGATACCCTGACCCAGGGTGTGTCCCTATTTCTCAACCCCCTATTTCCCCCATACTTTGGCAATACTAATGTATAATTTTATACCTGCCAATAAAGCTTTATTGATTGATTAATTGATTAATATTAGATAGATACAAACAAGTGTTTCTCTGAAAAAATAAAATAAAAGTTTTACTGATGGATGCACAGTGCATTCAAAAAATCTTCAGACCCTTTCACTTTTTGTTATGTTGCAGCCTTTCACTTAATACCCAATAAGGAGAAAGTAAGAGAACGTCTGAAATCTTTGTTATTTTTTGAGAGGGAAAAATGAAAATCTTGCTTTGACATAAGTATTCAGACCGGATCCTCTCAAGTTCTGTCAGGTTGGATGGGGACAATAGGTGGACAGCCATTTTCAGGTCTCTCCAGAGATGTTCCATTGGGTTCAGGGCTCTGGCTGGACCACTCAAGGACATTCACAGTGTTGTCTCCAAGCCACATTCAGAGTTGTCTTGGCTGTGTACTTAGGGTCATTGTCTTGTTGAAAGGTAAATCCTTAGTCCAGTTTGAGGTCCAGAGCGCTCTGGTCAGGTTTTCATTAAGAATATCTCTGTACTTTACTCCATTCAGCTTTCCCTCAACCCTGACCAGTCGCTCAGTCCCATCCAGTGAAAAACAACCACCACAGCAGGACGCTGCCACCACCATGCTTCACTGTAGGGATGGTATTGTGCAGGTGATGAGAAGGGCCTGGTTTCCTCTTCAATCTTGGTTTCATCAGACCAGAGAATATTGTTCCTCACAGTCCCAGAGTCCTTTTTTTTTTTTGCAAAACCCAGGCGTCTTTCACGTGTCTGTCACTGAGCAGAGGCTTCTTTCTGGCTGCTCTTCCATAAAAGCACAGACTGGTGGAGTGCTTCAGTGATGGCTGACCTTCTGGAAGTTTCTTTCATCTGCACACAGGAACTTTGGAGCCCAGCTTAGTGGGGCGTCCAGCTGTAGGAAGAGTCCTGGTTGTTCCAAACTTCTTACATTTAAGAATTATGGAGACCACTGTGCTCTTGGGAGCTTTCAGGTGCAGGAGAAATTTTTTGTACCTTCTCCAGATCTGTGCCTCTACACACTCCTGTCTCTGAGCTCTACAGGCAGTTCTTTCCTCCTCATAGGTTGGTCTTTGCTCTGCTATGCATTGTCAGCTGTGAGACCTTACATAGACAGGGCTGTGTCTTTCCAAATCATGTCCAATCCACTGAAATTACCACAGGTGTAGAAACATCTCAGAGATGATGGAGAAATGGGAGGCCGCAGAGCTAAATGTCATAGCAAAGGGTCTGAATACTTGTGTCCATGTGAAATTATTTTTTTTTATTTTCAATGCATTTTCAAAAACTTTAATATTCTGCTTTTACTTTGTCATTATTGGATGCAGAATGATGGGGGGGGAACTTTTTTTTATTTATTTTTTTCCCTTCATTTTAGCACAAGGCCTCAACATAACAAAATGTAAAAAAAGTGAAAGGGTGTGAAGACTTTCTGAATGCAGTGATCTCCCAACAAAAGGCTGTAGCATAAAATGGCCATTCCCACACGGACAGCTGCTCAGCAGTGTAAACAATGGGGCGGCACAGCAGTGGGCATTACAGATATGATGCAGTATAATGGGCACATGTCACTTTATGCTACTGGTTTCGCCCCCTGTTGATGTGTCTTGAACACCTACCGAAGGTCTTATGGGACATTTTATAATATTCCAGTAGAAGGATACGAGCACCGATATTACATGACAGGTAGTGTGCACTACTTACTGAACTCGTGTCCTGACCCGGGTCTGTATATTTAGAGACAAGGCATGTGTTCCCCTTATCGGGGAGGCTAGAAATAGCTGACGGTATATGCAGCAGAGCTGACGCTTTAGATTTCCGCACACTTGAAGGAGTCTGTGGAGAAAAAGAGAGGAAGTCAAGTAGAGAGGTAGCACAGAGCAGGACATTAGGCACAAGAGGCCAGTGCCCGGGGCGGCCTTGTGAGAATAGACGGGAATAAATTTCTCTTGTCGCCAAAACAATCCCATTCAGATGACAAAGGGATCTTCAGTCACAGAAATTGCTGCCGTGTGTGAATACACCTCGGTATTTTGAGAATTCCTGCAGTGTCGACCAGAAACCGCCTTATCATTGAGCCGTGAGACTTTTTACATTTTTCTTAGTGACTAGACTGCTGCAGCCACTCGCTGTCCTCAGCAGTCACGAGGGCGAGCAGAGCACGTCCCTTTCAGTCTGTTCTTATGTGACTGTTGAGGCCGCTGAGTGGCTGCAGAAGTCTCATGACCAAGAATGGGTCCCCATCACATCTGGTCTAGCCGGAGAACACCGGGAGCTACGGCACTGGGGCGAAGGGCATTTTACAAATTGAGTGAAGTTTTTTATTTTTATTTAAAACACACTACTGACTGTCATTAGATTTTTAATTATGCTGGACAACCCCTTTAAATGGGGGTATTCGGGTAACTTCAAGTCATCTCCTATACACCGGATAGGGAATAACTATTACATCACCATAGCAGGGGTCCCATACATTGTAGGGCCCCTAAAAATGAGCAGCATGAAGGGTCGAGCATGTGCTCTATCAACCCTTTCATCTCTATGGGACCTGCCTGAAAAAGCTGAGCTCTGTCCACCGCTATCTCCAGCAGACTCCTAAAGATGAATGGAATCGCAGCACGTATGAGCGACCGGCTGCCTCGTTCATTTTGGGGGCCCTGCGGCATACAGTTACCCCCCCTTCTCATGATCAGTGGAGGTCCAAGCAGTAGGACCCTCATTGATCTATTAGTTTTAAAATGCCCCTTTAAGGCTACTTTCACACTAGCGTTTCTATTTTCCGGTATTAGGATCAGTCATAGGGTCTCGATACCGGAGAAAACCGCTTCAGTTTTGTCCCCATTCATTGTCAATGGGGACAAAACTGATCTGAACAGAACGGAGCGCTCCAAAATGCATCCTGTTCCGTTCTCATACCGGAGAGCAGCGTGCTGCGGTTTGCTTTCCGTCCTGGGATGCGGAGCAAAACGTCATGACCCACAATGCAAGTCGATGGGAGCGGATCCGTTTTCTCTGACACAATAGAAAACGGATCCATCCCCCATTGACTTTCAATATAGTTTATGTTTTAGTTTCTCATCATTTGCAAGATATGCGATTGCTGTCAGTGAATAAACCCTCTTGTTTACATTCAGAGGCAGTAAACCTGCACATGACCGGTCCTGCTCTCAGCTAAGAAGTGAATACAATTGTATCCACTCTAGACAATGCTAAACACATCGACAGCACAGATCTTGCCGGGTTTGCTACTATGTATCAGGTTGGAGTCTGCTTTGCCTTCAAACTGATACATTGTAGCAAACTATTGGAGAGCTCTGTGCTGCTATTACAGTAGCATTCAGAGCATTGTCTTCTCTGGATACAATTGTATCCACCCATTAGCTGTGCGCAGGATTACTGCCTCTGAATGTAAAGAGGAGTTTTCATTCACTGACAGCAAACCAATATCTGGAAAATGGCAATTAAATGAAACCTAAAATACATTAGAAATGTTTAGAACAGGAGCGGAGCTGCAGACACTGCCATGGTAGGTAATCCAGCTGACTATCCAGTGGCACATCAGGATAGCCGCAGAGCGGTGTATAGTGCAGCAGATTTTAAAGGGCCGGTTCTTCCATTGTGGTCCCATCATTCAGGCATAGCAAGATGTATTTTAAGTAACACACTTTTATTCTGCCATATTTCATAGCGTCACAGGGAGAAAAGCAGAAGAGAAAAGCCATAAATCCACCAACAAACCAATAACCCGAGATTTAAAAGCATCAAAAACAGCAGAGACTCCGGAAAGTGGAAACATAAAAAGTAGTTTAAAACACACAAAACGTTTGACAGCCTCACTCGCCGATCTCTGAACAATCATGACTTTTATCCAAAATCGTATTTTTTACAGAGTTAAAAAAAAAATGCTTTTATGGCAGCCGTTTTACTCTGCGAGGAAACATAAAAGGTGGAAGCACCGACTGCTGCAAAAAGAGAGGCGCCGATTTAATGCAGCAGCCCGTGAAGGTAAACTGAAATACTGCAGCGCCTTGAAGAGCGCGGGGCGGAATATTTGCCCTCACCGCGGGGGAGATTTATCAGGAGAATGGGAATTTATTAAAATCTGTTTTGCGTCGGCACTGGTGCAATTTGCCCCAATGTTTGATAAATTTGGTGCATCTTCACGTTTGTCTAGGGTTGTCACTCCAGATTTTATGTGTCCCCCTCCCACGGCAGTCGGGGCAGTCTATAATGCGGGGAGGGGGGGGGGGGGGCGTTCCGCCCCGGGTGTCAGGCTGTCAGCTACACAGGGGGGTGCTGCCATGCCTGCCGGTGTTCTGTCAGAATACTATACCTTATCAGAATGCTATACCCTCGTCACTTACGGTGACGCGGCGGCACCGGAAGTGACGAGAATCAGCTGGAGGAGGGGGTGTGCATGCGCAAAACCGGCCAGGACATACTGCGCCATAAGCCACGGCTGGATAGGAGGGGGTGCGCACGCGCAGCTTTATACGCCCGTCGGCCACACACATCAGGATTACACCGCGCGTGCGCACTCAGGGGTAGGTAGATTTGTCAGTGCAAAATGTTCCATCAGATCTCCCAAGCAGCGTTTTGGTGTCCGCCTCCAAAGCGGAACGGAGGCAAACTGACGCATTCTGAGCGGATCCTTTTCCATTCAGAATGCATTACGGCAAAACTGATCCGTTTTTGACCACGTTTGAGAGCCCTGAACGTATCTCACAAACGGAAAGCCAAAAGGCCAGTGTGAAAGTAGCCTAATTAACCAATAAGTGCTTTCCCCACCAGTAAGGGAAAATGCTTACTGGTTATTGCATGGCGCCTGTAATTGGCAGGAGGTAGTAATAACCGGGGAGCGCCGTCCTCTTTTTTGCGGCTCATTTAAATAGAGCGATGTGACAATGCGGCCCTCAGACCAAAAAAGGTTGTGCACCCCTGGCCTAGACGCTGCTCAGTCCAATTCAAGTTAGTAAGGCTGCGCTGCAATACCAAACACAGCCACTATCAGGTGCGTTGCTATAGTGGCCTCAGCGGTCTCAATGGAGACTGGGCCCCTAGTCGTTCTGCTGTCCTCAAAAAAATACAACCTGTCCTATTCTTGTCCGTTTTGCGGACAAGAATAGGCAGTTATATTAATGGCTTTCTGCGCCGTTCAGCAAATTGCAGAACGCACACGGACGCCATCCGTGTTTTGTGGGTCCGCAATTTGCGGACCGCAACACACACAACGGTCCTGTGCATGAGGAGAGAGGTTAGGGAGAGGTTGTGTGCATGAGGCCTTAGGGAGAGCTCTGCTTGCTCTGCTAGGCCCAGAAGCCCTGCCTCTAAAAGTCTACATGGTTGCTTGTCCCCTCCTGGGCTTGCATCGCCTTCATCCAAGCTGAAGCTAGAGCTTGAGGTACTCCAAAGCCAGGACAGGAAGTTCCTAGGATTAAAGTAAGAGCCAGACTACAGACAGCTAAACTAAGTTCCAGCAGAAGAGGAAGAGTTTCCTATTTACTCCAGCTAGCATAGCTGAGCTGAGATTGTTGCAGAGAAGTATTTGCCTGCCAGATTAAGCCAATACCCGCTGATAACCAAGATACCATTTGGAAACTGTTTGGATTACCGTTTATGCCAAGTAAAGCTGTGTTCAATATTACAAGTCTGGACTCCATTTATTCTACCTCCTTCACCATGCAAGTCATTCACCCAACTTTTGCACTTGCTTCGGACCACTTCACTCCTGGGATCCAAGGATATCCAGGTAGGAACACCGTGACACGTGTATATAACATCTACAGAGACATTGTAGGACACTACACCACTCTGGCAATCCTACACCTGGGCACCCACACTACCATCTACAAAGGGACTCCATGTCCTTGTTGCTAAACTGCAACTGGCGTCACGCTTACTTGCTCTATAAGGCTCCTTTCACACGGGCAAGTTCTCCACGTGGGTGCAATGCGTGAGCTGAACGCATTGCACCCGCACTGAATCCGGACCCATTCATTTCTATGGGGCTGTGCACATGAGTGGTGATTTTCATGCATCACTTGTGCGTTGTGTGAAAATCGCAGCATGTTTTATATTCAGCATTTTTCACGCAACGCAGGCTCCATAGAAGTGAATGAATAATTAATTAAGTGAAAAATAATAATTAAAACTCGCCTCATCCACTTGTTCGCGCCACCCGGCTTCTCTTCTGTCTTCTTCTTTGATGACCTTGGAGGAAAAGGACCTTTAGTGACGTCACTGCGCTCATTACATGGTCCATCACATGATCCATCACCATGGTGATGGATCATGTGATGAGCGCAGTAACGTCAAAGGTCCTTTTCCTCCCAGGTCATCAAAGAAGAAGAACAAGTGGATGAGGTGAGTTTAATTATTTATTTTTTAACCCCTTCATCACTATTCTACTAAGCATTCTGTATTAAGAATGCTATTATTTTTCCTTATAACCATGTTATAAGGCAGGCATGCTCAACCTGCGGCCCTCCAGCTGTTGTAAAACTACAATTCCCACAGTGCCCTGCTGTAGGCTGATAGCTGTAGGCTGTTCGAGCATGCTGGGAGTTGTAGTTTTGCAACAGCTGGAGGGCTGCAGGTTGAGCATGCCTCGTATAAGAGAAAATAATAAAATTTACACAACACCTAACCCAAACTTCTGTGAAGAAGTCCGGGTTCGGGTCTGGGTACCAAACATGCCGATTTTTCTCACGCGCATGCAAAACGCATTAAAACGCTTTGTACTCGCAGGGAAAAAAATCACGCATTTTACCGCAACGCACCCGCATCTGTTCCCGCACGTCAGCTGCAACGCCCGTGTGAACCCAGCCTAAGAGGGACAAATTTCGTAGAAACCTCCTAAGGGGCAAGGGATACCCCAGATGCCCTGATAGTGGGTACGTTGCATACCATGCTGTTGGGCCACCATGGGGAGAAGGAACACTTTAGGGACATCTACTGGGGGTGCTATGGGGACTTTGGCTCTACTGGGGCACTAAGAGTGAGCATATTTTGTACTGGCACACAGAAGGGGGTATTTTTTGCACTGGCACGCATTATAAGGGGGTTTTTGTTGTGCTTGTTCACATTATAAGAGGTTATTTTTTGTACTAGGGCACACTATAAAGGGGCATTTTTTACATTGGCATGCATGATCCTGAGGATAGATCATCAATATGAAACACTCAGAAACCCCTTTTTGGACTTAAAGGGCATGTCTTCCATCAGGATAACCTCTGTCCTTATGCCTGATTAAGGCTACTTTCACATAGCGTTTTTCTTTTCCGGCGCTGAGTTCCGTCCTAGGGGCTCTATACCGGAAAAGAACTGATCAGGCATATCCCCATGCATTCTGAATGGAGAGTAATCCGCTCAGGATGCATCAGGATGTCTTCAGTTCAGTCGTTTTGACTGATAAGGCAAAAGATAAAACCGTAGCATGCTACGGTTTTATCTCCGGCCCAAAAAACTGAAGACTTGCCTGAATCCGGCATTTTTTCCATAGGAATGTATTAGTGCCGGATCCGGCATTCAAAATACCGGAATGAAAAAAATAATTAAAAAAATGCCGGATGCGTTTTTTCCGGATGACACCGGAAAGACGGATCCGGCATTTCAATGATCAAGACGATCAGTCTTACAAATGCCATCAGTTTGCATACGTTTTGACGGATCCGGCAAGCAGTTCCAGCGACGGAACTGCCTGCCGGATTCCTCTGCCGCAAGCGTGAAAGTAGCCTTAGGTATAACCATTAACCACTGTGCAGAGACGCTGCAAAGAGCTCCTCCAGCTCCACTGGTCCCAGTTCACACACATTACACGGACATATGAATCTCTGCTATGTACTGGTACATGTGCGGGCGGTACCGTGCGGCCGGCCGCGGCTTCCCCTGGGGACGATTGCTGAGGTTAATGAAGCTCGCCCTGTGGCGATCAGATGACTGCTGGGCCGGCTTCACTATTGAAGGTGGTCGGTCACCCTTTCTCGGGGTACGGTCACCCGCAGGCACTCGCTGCTCGGAGGCACTTACTCTGCCGGACTGGCGGTCTCATTTCTGGAGAATGCTTTGTTCTTGAGTTCGAGCCAAATGTTCTGTAACTAAAGGGAATTTTAAAGAAGAGAAAAAGTCACAAATTCAGAATTTACTTAAAATATAACATGAATAAGGAGTAAGCGCTTTGCTTTGCTCATCTTAGGAGGAGAGATCTCTTCTTCTCCAGTCATGCCCAAATCTAAATTCAGGATTATACCAGAGGGCAGTGCATTGTGGGAACCCAGGTGACGGTAACGCCGTTAGGTCACGTGACTGACCGCTAGGTAGACGTAAACTTCTGTACCTTTCCAACAGCAGAGTTTTGAAAGCAGCTTTGGGTGTGAACAGAGATCTTTATAAATCTATACAAAATCACTACCAAAGTGGTTGAAGAGTTTCTCCATTTTACACCTAGATTTGACCTGTGATATGTTGGTGAAGGCAGATCTGACCGACTATAATCAACAGCCGGATGTGAACAGTACATATTCATACCCTCGTATGTCTCCGATTCTGCAGGACTGTCCCAGGGGTCTGACCATCATATAATCTCCTGTCAGCTGGACCCATGGGGCTAGGGAAGTTATATATGCCTCCATCGTTAGGAGACATAATCAGTGCGGCCAGCAGGTGGCAGCATCATTCAGAGTAGCGGCCTCCTACTGATGGAGAGACACAAGGATGGGGGTACTCAAGACCCTCTGTAACAGGGGTCAGCAACCTCCGGCACTCCAGGTGTTGTGAAACTACATCTCCCATAATGCACACTTGCTTTGATGCTCTCTAAACTCCCACACAAGTGGAAAGAGCACGCTGGGAGTTGTAGTTTCACAACAGCTGGAGTGCCGAAGGTTGCTGATCCCTGCTCTATAAGCTGCTGCAAATAACGCCTTATGGACTGTACTGTGGCTGCTGCCAGTGGAGTATATGGCCAGACGCAGCTTCCCCCAATCAGCCGTTATCCTCGAGATAACCCCTTTAAATGTGTACCGACATCATACGTGCACTTTGATACCTTTAAAGGGGTTTTCCAGTAAAAATGTAGTTCCCACAGTTCTATGAGGCTACTTCACACCTGCAGTAAAGCTATCCAGCAGGAACAGGCAGTGGGAGTTCACCGTAGCCAGCATCGCCGGAGCCCATTGACTAATGGGATTCAGCAGGACAAACACTGGAGCGCGCACTGGTTTTGTTCTGGCCAAAACCTGGCGCTCATGCTGAAGAGTGGTCGGATCCCATAGTCATAGGGACTGGCGGTGAACGATCGTGGCCGGCTAGGCAGGATGCGGTGAACTCCAGCAGGCTGTTCTTCTGCCGAAACGGCATTCCAGATAGCTTTACCGCAGATGTGAAACAAGCCTAAGTTTTTAGATGTACAGTCCCCGGGGTGCTGAGTAGAGTCCGACACCTCTCACCTGAACTTCCCGACCACCAAGGCTCTTAACAAACCGATCTGTTCTTTGCTTGAGCTCAGCCATGATGGGATTTGACCGCACAACTTGATGAATGTCTTGCCCCTCCTGGAGTTTCTTCTCCATCACACTGAACCCATCCAGCAGCTGGTACAGGGACAGAGCGATGTGGCTTCCAGAGAACTGTGAATAATATGATAATTACAAGGAAATAATCTTATGTCTTTATTCACTCGGCTATGTGTCATCACCTGGAAACCATAAGCAAGCAGGTTATAAAAAAAAAAAAAAAAAAAAAAAAAAAAAAGCTACGACCACTGGAGGGATTTCATGGTGGACATTCATCAACAGGAGCCTTTTAATCATTTTCACCATCATTTTTTCTGTGCCAAGATAAATGGGTATTCCCTTCTTCCAAACGATGGCATAGCAATATGGATAAAACGCCACTTTATGATGGGTGGGGATCCTGCGAATATTCTACCGATTTGCCGTTACCTTAGACTATTGGAACACCCCTTTAACCTGTATCACAAGATGCTACATTGTGCATTTCCTGACTGCTCTCCACTCACCTTCGTCAAAAGCACCAAGGACATGCCATGCCACAGAGGCAAGCAGTACATGGAATGAGGCATCATGGGGCAGTAGCCCTCTCTCAGGTTGGCATCCAGAAATACCCGCCGCGTGTTGGTAGATTCTGGTGCAGGGCCGACCAGAGTCTTCAAACTGTCTTCAGCAATCTAAAAGAGGAAAGTAAAACGGCATTAACCCAAGAATCTAGACATTCACTCTGGGGGGGGGGGGGGGGGGGGGGGAGGGGGGGGGGGTATAGTATGGGGTGGGGGTACCTGGATCTCAATGTCCCCAAAACTAGACAGCGATGAATCGTCATCCCTCGAGCTGCCGCCACCTTCTGAAAGAAGTCATACAGACACATTGAGAGAGAGTCCAGCAGCCGATGCATATGGGGGCCTCCCGACTCCACAATGGCAGATGTTGGAAGGATGTAGGGTTGGGCACGTTGGATATCAACATGTCCAATCTTCTTGTTCCTGGGGACGAGGACCACGGCTCTGGCTTACACCCCTCTCTTGCAATTCAGATCACACGGATCCTTGACCAAGCAGAGTATACGTGTGTATGGGGGAGGGGAGATAGCCGTCAGCCGAAAACTATGTAAGGGTCCGTTCACATCACCGCCAAACACGGAAGGGCTCCCCTGTGCGTCCTGGTCCGTGCAGACAGGTCTTATTCTTCACTGTGGATGGAGGATCTAGTGAAGTCAGTAGGTCCATGCTGCGATGCAGCGTTCACATGGCTGGTGTCCGTGTTTTGCAGATCTGCGGTTTGGGGTCCGCAAAACTGACAGGGTTGTGTGATAGACCCTAAAGGTGTACGTCCGGCTTGATGTTTCCTTAAGGTGCAGCCATGGGCCCCTGGTAGGTACATTAATCTACAATTAGAGGGGTTCTCCACGCTACAGCCATTGATGACCTCTCCTCAGGATTATTGGGGGTCTGACACCTGGGGGGGTGGGGGTTCCCTTTGCTTACCTTTCAGTATGGCACTTACCTAAGCTGCTTGTGCTGGGGGACGGGTCGGGGGTATAATACTCTTCTGAGGCCGCATTGTCTTCGGTGCCCTGTCGTAACACAATAAGGGTTACGTTACAGCGCCCTAAAGGGTACGACCACATGGCGCGACCAGGCCGTGCTGCGCTCAAGTCCTGCTCGGCCATGCGAACTCAACAGGCTCTAAGTGAACTAATTACATGGCCAATTAGAGTGCTCCTAATTAGTTCAATTAGAGTCCGTTGCAGCTCATAAGGCGGTGCGGTACTCAACCACAGAGCACCCGCGCGGTATCGTTATACCTCTACACAGAAAGATTTTCTGCCCTTTAACGAGCGCCAATCAATAACACAGCATGCGGATCGGCACTAAATGCCCTTTACATGTGCCAGGCGTATGGGGGCGAGCGATCGTTAGGTGATCGTTTGTCCTCAGACAGTTTTCATTCGGTCCTTATCATTGGCCATTGTGAAAGGCCCCTTAAAGGGAAGGAGGGGGAGGGGGGGGGGTGTATCGGTTTCTGAATTTGCATAATATTGTAACTTATTCTGCCCAACGTGCCGGCAGCAGTATGGACGACGGCTGCAGTATCCGACCCTCCTGAAATCTGAAGTGTCTACTGCACTAGACCTGTGGGGAGGTCTGGGGCCGCACCTGTGATAAGGGCCCCAGAACGCATCCATAGGACTATAAGACTACACAACATCCATAGCTATTCCTCCTGACTTCTCCATACAGCTGAGCATGCATGTGTTTCCTGGGGGCATTCTGAAACCTACTGCGCCCAAACCCTTCCCCCGACATCATCTGTCACGGTACAGTCAGGACACCTCCAGTCCTGGGAAAATCTATATGTATGGCCAGGATTAGAAAAATATGTCCGCCTTCTTCCAAAAACAGCGCCACACCTGTCCACAGTCTGTGTGTGGTATTGCAGCTAAGCCCCTTTCACTTCAATGGAGCAGAGAAGCAATACCAGACTCGACCTAAGAACAGGGGCGGTGCTGTTTCTGGAAGAAAGCCACTATGGTTTTTCGAATCCTGGGAACCCCTTTAAGCCCCTTGGTGCAGTCAAACCCTAATTTGTATAAGGAACAAAAGCCTTTTCTTTCTCATGAACTCTGCAATCGATTTTGACAAGACAGGTGTCATGTCTACAGCAGGATCAACCCTACCAGTATGTCTGGTTTCATGGGGTTGATCCTGCTGACATGTTTTTGGGTGGTTATTTTTTTTTTGGGGGGGGGGGGGGCAGTACAAAGTAAAAAACTGAAACATGCTGTACTAGTAATAACCTCATAGACACAGGCTATAATACAGACAATCCACTGTAAAGTTATTATAAGGCAGCGTTACCGGGATGCTCCGCTCCTGCAGTAGATTGATCCCCGGGTACAGGTCCTGGACGATGAGAATCAAGGATAGGAGATCCGCGGGCCTCAGGGAGCTGGCGTTCCGGCTGTATATACAGAAAGAAGTCATAATGGTTCATATATAATAGATGGTATCAGACACCGAGCACCACTTTATCGTGACCCCTCTAAAATAAACTAAGGGTCCGTTCACATAACCATATCCGTTTTGCAGCCCGCAGATTGCAGATCCGCAAAACACGGGTACTGGCCGTGTGCGTCCTGCATTTTGTGGTCCTGCACTTTCGCCCCATGTTAGAAATGTCTATTCTTGTCCACAAAATGGGCACTTTTTTGAAAGGCCGGGGAACGGAACTACGGATGCGGACAGTACACGGTGTGCTCTCCACATCTTTTGCAGCCCAATTAAATTGAATGGTTCCGCACCAGATCCGCAAAAAAGGTTGATGGGATGCTAACCGGAAATATGGCCATATAAATGGATCCTAAGGGCTCATGCACACGACCGTATGTATTTTGCGGTCCGCAAAACACGGATCACCCCCCCAAAAAAAACGAACGACATCCATTTTGCATCTGTTTTTTTTCCAGATCCATTGGAACAACGCCTGTCCTTGTCGGCAAAATGGACAAGAATAGGACATGTTCTATTTTTTTTTGCAAGCCCCGTTGAAATGAATGGTTCCATTTACGGCCCCGTAAAAATATATAAAAAAATAAATAAATAAAAATAACCGGAAGAAAAATATATTTGCGTGCATGAGCCCTTACAACAGAGCTCACCCTGATAGACTAGGCTCCCCATGCTGTACTTCACCCCCATCTCCACGTCAGCCCCCTGAGCACTGGAGGATCTGGTGACTACTATTTTATCCAGCCGGTCATAGATTTTATGGTTATTTTTAAGGAGCAGTGTTATGTTTTTTCACCAGGACAGAGAACCGTAAACCGCCAACCGCCAGCCCCCCCCCCCCCCCCACACTCATTACTAGATCTGAGACTAATGGCAGCCTGCATACCCACCCAGCCTCCATTGTTATTTCATTCTTGCCATCGGGGAGATGTGACTGTGCGAATCCGCAACACCAGGTGCGTTAAAGAGGACCTGTCCCCACTCCTGACATGCCTGTTTTAATAGCTTCATGCATTCCGCATGTAATAACAATTCTGGAGCCTCTATTCTTATGGCTCTATGTTGTGTCATTCCTTTATTATTCCTGCTAGAAGTTATGAATGAATTGCTAGCAGTCTGCAGTAAGGGTACAGAGGGGAGGTAACCAGTGGGAGGTGTGTCCCTGCACAGTCTCGCTCTATCCAATCAGTGCTGCCATTGTCAGACTGTGCAGGGACTCTCCCTCCAAATGGTTACCACCCCTCTGTACCCTTACTGCAGGCTGCTAGCAATTCATTCATAAACTTCTAGTAGAAATAATAAAGGAATGACACAACATAGAGCCATAAGAATAGAGGCTCCCGAATTGTTATTACATGGGGAATGCATGACACTATTAAAACAGGCCTTCTTGAAGAAGTTTATACCAGTTTTACCGAGGTTACAGAACACACCTGGAGAAAAGCGCCAGAAGTTTGGTGTTGACCAGGACGAAGGCATGCAGGACCTCCTCGCTGCCTCGCTCATTGCTGCCGTTAATGTACTGCACGATCTGCTTTTCCAGGAACTCTATGCACTGCTCGCAAAGCTTGGGGTGTATCAGACGCTCTACTGCCTGCGAGGCGAGAGACAAAGCACTAACATGAGCTGACGGAACGGACATCCACGTGCTCTGCCCTGATCCATCATCACCAAAATCCACTAACTGTACACGAGGCCATGGGTATACGTTTTGATCAAAACACAAAAACCCACTCACCGCGTCAAGGTGACCTTTATGAAGTGGGTACCTCTAATTTGGTGCAGTACCGCGTCAGCAGGTGGCATGACCCAGCAGTCCAACAGCACCCCTGCTGCCAGACTAAGCCACCTTGGCCCTTCCAACCCAAAGGCACAGCACCCCAGCAAAACATGGTGTGATACTGCGTTGTTGCTTTGGTGCTGTGCCTGTGGGTTGTTGGTGGCGGCCAGTGCCATGGAAGCTTAGCCTGACAGCAGGGGTGCTGTTGGACTGATGGGTCACACCGCCTGCGGGTGCTGTGTCGCGGCGGCGTGCTCGCAGTGTAGTGCTGCACCAAAATAGAGTAGGGACTCACCTGAAAGAGGTCACCTTGACGTGGTGAGTAGGCTTACGCATTTTAAACAAAACGTATACAAAGAGCCTCATGTACAGTTTATTAATTATGGTGTTGTATACTATTAATGCATTGCACATGGATGTGCGATCCGCGTTTTCTTTATTTTTGGAATTTTATGACTGCTTAGCTTGCTTAAAAGGACCTTGCGCACATTGGCTAGAGCAGGCATCCTCAAACTGCGGCCCTCCAGCTGTAGTAAAACTACAACTCCCACAATGCCCTGCTGTAGGCAGATAAATGTAGGCTGTTCGGGCATGCTGGGAGTTGTAGTTTTGCAACAGCTGAAGGGCCACAGTTTGAGGATGCCTGGGCTAGAGGCTCAGTCATCTGGTCATGTAGGGGTTAAAGAGCACTGCATTCCAGCACTGGGTCTATAAGTTGTGACTAGGAAGCAATGCAAGTTAAAGGGGTTCTCCATGATTAGAAAAACATGAATGCTTTCGTAAAAAAATAAATAGCACCCACCCTGTTGACAGGCTGTTTGTGGTGTTGCAGCTTGGCCCCATTCACTTCAATAAAGCATCAGTAAACTGCAATACCAGACACAACCTGTGGGCAGGTGAGGTGCTGTTTTGTTTTTTTTGCAGGAAAGCAACCATGTTTTGCTAATCTTGTACAACCTCTTTGGGCTCACGTGAGCTTTTACTATGAATTTCTTTGCTTCTAAGTTCATTAGTCTTGTACGACTAATGGTCGTTTATACACTGGAAAATAAAGGGGTTGTCCAGGATTAGAAAAACATGTCCTAGTTCTTCCAGAAACAGCACTACACCTCTCCATGGGTTGTGTCTGGTATTGCAACTTAGCTCCATTGAAGAGAGTGGGGCCGAGCTGCAATACCACACACAACCAGGTGTGGCGCTGTTTTTGGCAGAAAGAAGCCATATTTTTCTGAACGTGGACAACCCCTTTAACATCAGTCCATGGATTTCTGAGTATTTTTGCATATATTCAGCAATGTGAATGACCACATACTTCTGTGTTGGATTGCGGTGGCCGTCAGTGTGCTCACAAAGTCTATACATTCATCTACAAGAAGAGACACGTGAGCTCGTCCCAGTCAAAAGACCTCTGAGAGAGTCATAAAATGCTGTAAACATGTTAAAGGGGCGCTCCACTTAAAAAAAAAAACATGCAATATAAGTCTAATGTAGTCAGAGGCTCAGATGGCTTTTTAGTCCCCCATGCTGTACACTGCAGCTTTGCATTGAGACCGGTTGTCAGGTTTCCAGAAGGAAGCATGTCTCTGTAGACTCCCGGAACCCTTCTTGCTCACTCACCTCTACTGCGAAGCTCTGGTCTTCGTGCTGCAGGCGGCCGTACGTTAGGAGCAGACTCTGGAACGTCTTCCACACGAGGTTCCGCTGATCCGAATCTGGCGGTCGCAGTCTGCAGCGGAATAACACATACAGATCATGCTAGGGTATAACTTTCCTCAGTACTAGGCGCCACCAGCCTCAATATAGACATGCATCCTCTGCCATCTATCCAGTCAATAGGAGAGTGGCAACAGACACTTCTGACCGCCGCTTATCTCCCAGCAGAACAAAGGGTCGGTCAGGAGACCCCCTTACACACTATATGGTCAGTGGGATCCACCAGCCTTTATCGAATGCGCTTTCTTTGCTCACCATTTGCAAAATCTTTTGCTTGCTGTCAGTGAATAGAAACACAAAATCCTGATTATTTTCAGGAAAGCTCCGATATACGCTCGAATGCGCCACATCTGTTCAGGGGTTGTGTGATTACGGGGCTGAGCTGCGCTACCAGAAACAACCAATGGGCAGGGGTGGCGCTGTTTTTTGGAAGAAAGCAACAATTTTTTTTTGTAATCCTGGACAAATATTTTATCATTCTTTATGTGAGCTGGGAGTAGTCAGGAGAGAGGATTGCTTTTGAAACTGACCACAAAGGTGATTTAAATGTTGCTGAACTTTTAATTATACAGCGAGTTACCGAAAACCCACTTTTATGATAGGACAATCTAATTGAACGGAGGCAGATCAACATTTGGAGAAGATTCATGGGGCAAAATGCTGAGGAATTTCATATTGACCCCCTATTTATACCGGAATTTCATATTGACTCCCTATTTATACCGGAATTTCATATTGACTCCATATTTAAACCAGAATTTTGTATTGACTCCCTTCTTATATCAGACAGCAGAGAGTATGGTAAGTTATTGTACTGGTCAGGTAGATACTTACCATGAAGAACGTTACTATTAAGAATAGCAAGAAGAAGAAACGAAAAGAAGAAAGACGTTATAAAAGGTGAAATTGTAGAAAAGCGTAGATCTGGCTGTAATACAAAGAGCAGGGATCACCAACCTCCGGCACTGCAGCTGTTGTGAAACTACAACTCCCAGCATGCGCAATCGCTTGGTTGTTCTTGGAATGCCTATAGAAGTGAAGGAAGCATGCTGGGAGTTGCAGTGTAACAACAGTTGGCGTGCCAGAAGTTTCCAGAAATTCACTGACTCCCCCCATTAAAAGGGGTTAGGCCACAAAAAATGTCCTAAATTTTTCAAGCCAGCACCTAGATCCGAATACTTTTGTATTTAGATGCAATTAAACATTTTGTGTAGCCAGTGAGTTATTCAATAAAATGTATCTGTATGGCGCCACCTGCTGTTTATTCTTTTTCTTATTTCTTGTCCACCTCACTGAGGTGGTCGCACGTGCTCAGTTTAAATCTTCAACTGCCACCAGTCATATGTTCTGTTAGAAGATGTGGCAGTTAGAATGAAAGGACAGACCCCTGAGCTACCAGCCTGAAATAAATCTAGCAATGACTAGGGGGATCTCTGGACCCAGGACTCTGCAGTCATTCCCCCCTGGCTATTCTTTTAGCTAATGTACAGAAAGTAGAAGAGTCGTTGGCAGCCAACTTTTCCAGAGGCAGAAGAATAGAATAAATAAATAATAGAATAATAAATAATAATAGAATAAAATGACGGCTGAGGAGAACTTTTCACTGGTGTCAGAACAGCTCGAGTAAGTGCTTTACATTTAGGTCCTGTCCTCAGGAGAGGTCATCAATGTATAACTGATAGGGAGGTCCGACCCTCCAGAACTCCCACCACCTAGCAGAACGCAATGGCAGTGGCACCCTTCACTGCAGCAAGGTCCGTACACTTGTGGCCGCTTCTGATCATGGCTATCCTGGTGGCTGGACCACCGCCGATCATACACTGATGGCCTATCCTCAATGAAAACATGACAGTGGGTCTTTTGGAAACATTTTGAAAGGGAAAATTAAGCGGACATACTCTTTTTTGATTAGTTGACTGTCCAAAGTGACCAAACCAAAGTGAACTTCAGTGAGTCTCTTCAAGACGAAAATCTTCCTCCTCAAGTCGTCCTCGTTTTCTTCTCTGTCCCCATTGACAGCAATGAAAAGACATTCTCCAAACTGCAAGGATAATATGCTGAATAAGAATACAGTAAAACGGCCTCAAGCATGAAGCCTAGCGCGGACAGGAACTGGTTGTCCATAGCGCAGTTCTTGGCTGCACTGGGTTTCATACATGAGGCCTAAAGTAACCCAAACTGTATGGAATAATATAACCAAAAGTAACTCAAACCATATTAATTAGTATAACCGTAATTAACCCAAACAGTATGGAATATTGTAACTAAATGTGACAACACACGTGTCCCCCCTCTCCCTCATCTGTGCTGAAATTTTACAAAGTGGGGTCTGGTGCAGGGCAAAAGCAGCGGCGGAGAGCAAGTAAGTACGATTTCCTTCATAGGTCCGGCGGGGGCCGCCAATTTAACTGTGGAAACCCATTCGATGCAGTTTTGCTTAAAAAAAAGATCCGTCTTCTGGGAAAACCTAAGGCCTGATTCACACAAGGAGACGCTGAAAGTGGTTGAGAATTGTATCCAGCAAAACTGCATCAAATGGGTTTCCACAGTTAAATTGGCGGCCCCCGCCGGACCTATGGAGGAAATGATACTTACCTGCTCTCCGCCGCTGCTTTTGCCTTGCACCAGACCCCACTTGTAAAAGTTCAGCACAGATGGGGGAGGACACGTGTGTGGCTGCAGTCGATGACCGGTATGTCCCCTAAGCGGCACATCACTGGGTCACGTGTCCCTTGGAGGTCACTGCTACGGCCAGTCATTGGCATCAGCAACACACGTGTCCCGGAGGTTTACAAGCAGGGACTGGAGCGTGGCGAATGCAGTGGTGGACCAAAAGAGCCGGATAGCAGCAGGTTTGGCAGGGAGCCAAAAAGTGTTAAAAAGCTAAAGAACCCCTTTAGGGTCAGTTGCAGACCAGTGTACTATGGATGAGTGTCCTAGTTTACGGACTAACTATCAACCATATGATGCTGTGAGTTCTGGTCAGTAGGCCTGCGGTCATGCACCGACTCTTGTCAGAAATACAGGTGCAGAAATGCGTCTAGAATACGCTGGTCTGAAACCAGCCTAAGGCTTAAAAGGATTTTTATTTTTTATTTGCCCAGAGTACTACAAACACTGCATATATTTGCCCTGTGCACCTGTTTTTCATGTCAGTGCGTTCCTTCCCCTTTTCTCAGTCTCTCTGCATCCTGGCAGGAAGTTTACATACAGAACTTCCTGTTTTCCTCAGCTTCCTGTTAGTATTTCTAATCAATCCCGGCACGCTTTGCTCTGTAACGTTTCTCAGAGCTTGCTCCAGCTTCCGCACTGTTCGCTCTTCAATAGTCACGCCCCCTACACCGCTCCTCTCCGTGTTCGTTAAGCGGAGCAAACCCTGCGAAACATTAAAGAGCAATGCATTCTGGGATTGGTTAGAAAACCCAACAGGGAGCTGATGAGAACAGGAAGTTCCTGCCAGGATGCAGTAATGCTGAGAACAGGGGAAGGAAAGTGCTGACATGAAAAACAGGTACACAGGGAAAATAGACGCAGTTTTTGCGGTACTCTGGGCAGAAAAAAAATTCTATATACAACTGGAGAAGAACTTTAAATCCGTTATTATGACAGTTATTTAACCCCAAGAAATGACATACCATGTGCAGCACACAGAGGTGGCCATTCTCAGCGGTGAAGCAGGTGTACGTGTCCCCGATCTTCTCCAGCAGCGTCACACAAGAGATGATCAGAGGGGCAAAGAGGGTATTGATGCTGTCACCAATGTTCGGAGACTGAATAAAACAAGAAAATAAAGTGCAGATTATATCAGGAGGTGGGTAAAGCAGTGGTAATCTATAGGATTATGTTACGCAGCTTTGGGTGTGACCACATTGTCTTACGCAGCTTTGGATGTGGCCACATTATCTGACGAGATGTAATACAAGGTGTAATTTATAAAATGATTCAATATTATCATCAAATATTATAATTCTGATCAGTGGAGACTTGGCTTCTGACTGTGCAGGGAGCCGCAGCATGGCTCCATGCAGATAAGCACTGTGGCTGCTTCATACTAAACACCCATGGGGACCCAGCAGACCCTTATATAAATCTCATTACAAAAGATACAATTACGTGGAGAGAAAGTATTATCAGATATTTCATGGAAGAAGAGGAGTTTATAATCCTAGTTTCCAGGGTCTTTGTACTGAGGTACAAACACTGCCTTCTCTACATGACCCTACAGCAGCTCATCACCTACCATATATACGGTAATAACCACCAGTCCACTTACCTGCAGCAGCTCCTCACATACCATATATACGGTAATAACATCCAATCCCCTTACCTGTAGCAGCTCATCACCTACCATATATATGGTAATAACCTACAGTTCTCTTACCTGCAGAAGCTCGTCACATACCATATATACAGTAATAACCTACAGTCCACTTACCTACAGCAGCTCATCACCTACCATATATACGGTAATACCCTACAGTTCTCTTACCTGCAGAAGCTCGTCACATACAGAGTATCTGCTGTGTAGATTCTTCTCGAACTCTTCGTCCGCCCAGCAGAACAGGACTTCTGCTCCCTCCGAGACAATGAGTATACACTTCATCTGCCGAGGAGGAAGACCATTATAAAACAGACGTCGCCCTCTTTTGGCAAGTTGCCAGAAATTCGGTTCAGTTCTTTTTGTTTCTAGGAAAGCTGGGTGAATAGCAAGGTTCTCTCCAGTGAAATTTCCACAGAGGTCATTATCCAACTTCCCCATGTAACCTGTACATTACACGGACATGTCACTGGGCAGTAATGCTTCATTCCTCCTGAGAGAGGCATTGTAAGACATTAACCCCCCCGGCTCCTATACAGAATATAAAGTGTAGATGGCTTACTGCCGGCCGCTGCCACTAGAGGGAGCTCTCTGCACAGGGAGTGATACATCTTTACTGAGCTCCCTCTAGTGGTGGTTGTAAGTAGCCCATATTGTATCATTTACCCTATGTGTCAGCAGGGGATTTTCTGTATCAGTAAAGGAGCTTTGTACCTTTATAAAGATATATCAAGAAATTAATCAGTCCAGATAATATCATTACTTACTGTAATATCCGCCGTCCCCCGAGGTCTTCAGCGATGGATCAGATACTGCAGATCCTCAGTGACCCTTCTTCTCCATCACTTCTCTCCTTCTTCTTTGCCTGTTACAGAAAAGTGACACTATAATGCCGGATAGAAGGAATGATGCAGATTCCGATAATCCGTCACCGAAATAGAAGGATTTGTCCAAATTCCATATAATGTGGATGCAGAACAGAAACTTATAGCTAAACGTGGAACCAAAAGCATAAAAAAAAATATATATATATATATATATATATATATATATATATATATATATCCATAAAAAGATTCAGGCAGCACTCCCTTTAGTGCAGAAATAATGCAGGTGCCCGCGGTGGTCCCTCGATATGGGACAAATTCAGTAGAGAAGGAAAGTCCGCAGCACTCCTTTAAGTAAAAAAGTGAATTTTATTCACACATGAATTTTATTCACACATGTCAGACATGTGTGAATAAAATTCACTTTTTTACTTAAAGGAGTGCTGCGGACTTTCCTTCTCTCTCTCTATATATATATATATATATATATATATATATATATATATATATATATATATATATATATATATATATATTATATAAAAAAATCCACATTATACATCTACATGTGCACTTGGGAACTGAAGGCATCTGTGTTGGTCCCATGTTCATATGTGGCCGCATTGCTGAGAAAAATGAAGTTTTATAATGAGACTCTAGGAGCAACGGGGGCGTTGCCATTACACCTAGAGGCTCTGCTCTCTCTACAACTGCCGCGCCCTCTGCACTTTGACAGGACCAGACATGATCACATTTACACTGCCTGGCCCTGTCAATCACAGTGCAGAGGGCACAGCAGTTGTAGAGAGAGCAGAGCCTCTAGGTGTAATGGAAACGCCCCCGTTGCTCCTAGAGGCTCATTTGCATATACTGAATCACCATTTTTCTCAGCAATGCGGGCACATACTGTATGAACATGGGACCAACACAGATGCCTTCAGCTGCCAATCGCACATGTAACAGGTCAGCCGGTGTCATAGCACGTGGGAGGAGCCAACGCAGCCAGAAGAAACTTAGGGTCATTTTTTAAGATCTGCGTTTTAGAAGTCGGTCTTAATAAGCCCCTGCGCTGGCGGTGGATCCGTAAAAGTTATGTAGAGGTGTCGGCCTCTACATAACTTGGGCGCATCCACCGCTTGTGTAAGGGCTCACGCACACGAACGTATGCATTTTGCGATCCGCAAAAAACAACTCGCAAAAAACACAGATGACATATGTGTTCATTCCATATTTTGCGGAATGGAACAGCTGGCCTTTCATATAACAGTCCTATCCTTGTCCGTAACGTGGACAATAAGGCTAGGTCTACATGACGACTTGTGTCGCACAAATGTCGCACAACGATTTTTATAATGATAGTCTGTGGTGTCGCACTGCGACATGCTGTGACTGCAACGCGACAGTCGCAGAAAAATCCGTTTTGAATAGATTTTTTGCGACTGTCACGTCGCAGTATGTCGCATGTCACAGTGTGACACCACAGACTATCATTATAAAAATTGTCGCACGACATTGGTGCAACACATGTCGTCGTGTAGACCTAGCCTAATAGGACATATTTTATTTTTTTGCGGAACGGGAATACGGACATACCGAAACTGAATGCACACGGTGTAACTTCCGTTTTTTTACAGACCCATTGAAGTGAATGGTTCCGCATACGGTCCGCAAAAAAACTGAACGGACACGGAAAGAAAATACGTTTGTGTGCATGATGCCTAAATCTGCCAGCTTCCTTCCTGACGTAGATTTCAACCATTTTCTACACCTAAAACAGGCATAGAAAATGATGAGACGGGCTGCTGTCCTGTGCCCTTCCACCTCCGCGCCAACTTTTTCAGACCCGTGTGACAAAAAAAGTGTTGTACATCTGTTAGTAAATGACCCCCTTAATATTTACTTACGCTAAGGGTCCATTCACATGTCTGGCACCCCCATAGAACTGCCTATTCTTGTCCGCAATTGCGGACAAAAATAGGACATGTTCTATTTTTTTCTGGAGCTGCAGACCGGATGATCGGCGGCGCGCTCCGGAAATGCGGATAGCACACTGTGTGCTGTCCGCATCCATTCCTGCCCCATAGAGAAGGAATGGGTCCGCACCCGTTCTGCACAATTGCGGACGTGTGAATTCAGCCTTACTGTGTAAATTCCACCAGAAATCTGCTTGTAGCACATGGACCTCCCGAGGGGCGCCAAAATAAATGAGGTGCGCGCCTCTTAATAAATATGTATTTTAAAGCTCATTCAGATGACTGTATCCGTTTTTGCGGTCTGCAAATTGCAGACCCGAAAAACACAGATACTGCCTCTTTGCGTTCTGCAAAATACGGCCAGGCCCATGATAGAAATGTCTATTTTTGTCCGCAATTGCTGTTTTTTGCAGGGGCCCAGGCGGAGTATATAAGGACAGGTCATGGAGCTGCAGATGATCCGGCACACGGCGTGTAGCCCTGTTTTGCAGATCCGCAAAACACTACGTTCATGTGAATGCTGCCTTATGTAAAACATACCCATCTTACTGCAGCCCCATTGACATGGATGGGTGCGGAACACAAACATACATTCCCGTCATGTTATTTAATCCTGTAAAAAAAAGTTTTTAAGAGACAAATAAAAAACATATGTGAACCCCCGCAGAATACAGAAAATACCCCAAAAAAAAAAAAACACCCCAGACTTAACGTTTTCTTCCGCAGACCATTAGGCTGAGGCGGTCACAGCCAGAAGGGAGTAGGAAACATAAGGGAAGGACGTACAGTTCTCTGTCCTGCTGCATCCACGCCTGGACTGGCTCCAAAAACCGCATCAAAAACTGCCTGTGTGATCCCAGCCTTACAGATCATGGGCAGCAGCGCAGTCCACTTACCTCCATGCACACAGCTGGGACAGAGACTTCCTGCACTGAAGCATGTGAATGCAGCCCATGTGACCAGAGCAGGGGGGGAGGGGCTGCAGGAAGCAGCAGATGACTGGGGGGCGGAGGGCAGGCTGCTGCATGTCACCTGCAGATCCCTGTCATCGTCCTCCTGCAGACGGTCACAGAATCAGAAATGGTCCCCCTGCTGTCAAGTCAAGGGGGTCTCCTCTACGTGTCTTCTTCCTATTGCTCAGGCTCCTCCTTTCATTATCTTCGCCTGTCTGCATTGTTTTTGTTGCTTTCTGGTAACGCCCCCTGCTGGAGATTATAAGACTATTACAAGTCACTGGTATATAAGGACAGGTCCTGGAGCTGCAGATGATCCGGCACACGGCCTGTAGCCCTGATTTGCAGATCCGCAAAACACTACGTTCATGTGAATGCTGCCTTATGTAAAACATACCCATCGGATTAATTAGAAAATCTGCAGCAGCTGAGGTGTGTATTATGAGGTTCTGCAGCAGCTGAGTTGTGTGTTATGAGGTTCTGCAGCGGCTGAGGTGTGTATTATGAGGTTCTGCAGCAGCTGAGTTGTGTGTTATGAGGTTCTGCAGCAGCTGAGGTGTGTATTATGAGGTTCTGCAGCAGCTTAGGTGTGTATTATGAGGTTCTGCAGCAGCTTAGGTGTGTATTATGAGGTTCTGCAGCAGTGAAGGTGTGTATTATGAGGTTCTGCAGCAGCTGAGGTGGATATTATAAGGTTCTGCAGCAGCTGAGGTGTGTATTATGAGGTTCTGCAGCAGCTTAGGTGTGTATTATGAGGTTCTGCAGCAGCTGAGTTGTGTGTTATGAGGTTCTGCAGCAGCTGAGTTGTGTGTTATGAGGTTCTGCAGCAGCTGAGGTGTGTATTATGAGGTTCTGCAGCAGCTGAGGTGGATATTATGAGGTTCTGCAGCAGCTGAGGTGGATATTATAAGGTTCTGCAGCAGCTTAGGTGTGTATTATGAGGTTCTGCAGCAGCTTAGGTGTGTATTATGAGGTTCTGCAGCAGCTGAGTTGTGTGTTATGAGGTTCTGCAGCAGCTGAGTTGTGTGTTATGAGGTTCTGCAGCAGCTGCAGTGTGTATTATGAGGTTCTGCAGCAGCTGAGGTGTGTATTATGAGGTTCTGCAGCAGCTGAGGTGGATATTATGAGGTTCTGCAGCAGCTGAGGTGGATATTATGAGGTTCTGCATCAGCTGAGATGTGTATAATGAGGTTCTGCAGCAGCTGAGGTGGATATTATGAGGTTCTGCAGCAGCTGAGGTGTGTATTATGAGGTTCTGCAGCAGCTGAGATGTGTATAATGAGGTTCTGCAGCAGCTGAGGTGGATATTATGAGGTTCTGCAACAGCTGAGATGTGTATAATGAGGTTCTGCATCAGCTGAGGTGTGTATAATGAGGTTCTGCATCAGCTGAGGTGTGTATAATGAGGTTCTGCATCAGCTGAGGTGTGTATAATGAGGTTCTGCATCAGCTGAGGTGTGTATTATGATGTTCTGCCGCAGCTGAGATGTGTATAATGAGGTTCTGCAGCAGCTGAGATGTGTATAATGAGGTTCTGCAGCAGCTGAGATGTGTATTATGATGTTCTGCAGCAGCTGAGATGTGTATTATGATGTTCTGCAGCAGCTGAGGTGTGTATAATGAGGTTCTGCAGCAGCTGAGATGTGTATTATGATGTTCTGCAGCAGCTGAGATGTGCATAATGAGGTTCTGCAGCAGATGAGATGTGTATTATGAGGTTCTGCAGCAGCTGAGATGTGTATAATGAGGTTCTGCAGCAGCTGAGATGTGTATAACAAGGTTCTGCAGCAGCTGAGGTGGATATTATGAGGTTCTGCAGCACCTGAGATGTGTATAATGAGGTTCTGCAGCAGCTGAGATGTGTATGAGGTTCTGCAGCAGCTGAGATGTGTATGAGGTTCTGCAGCAGCTGAGATGTGTATTATGAGGTTCTGCAGCAGCTGAGGTGTTATGATGAGGTTCTACAGCAGCTGAGCTGGCTATTAAAAGATTCTGCAGCAGCTGAGGTGTGTATAATGAGGTTCTGCAGCAGCTGAGATGTGTATAATGAGGTTCTGCAGCAGCTGAGGTGTGTATAATGAGGTTCTGCAGCAGCTAAGGTGTTATTATGAGGTTCTACAGCAGCTGAGGTGGATATTCTGAGGTTCTGCAGCAGCTGTGTGTATAATGAGGTTCTGCAGCAGTTGAGGTGTGTATAAAGAGGTTCTGCAGCAGCTGAGGTGTGTGTTATGAGGTTCTGCAGCAGCTGAGGTGTGTATTATGAGGTTCTGCAGCAGCTGAGGTGTGTATTATGAGGTTCTGCAGCAGCTGAGGTGTGTATTATAAGGATCTGCAGCAGCTGAGGTGTGTATTATGATGTTCTGCAGCAGCTGGGGCACAGAACTGTATAATATACACTGTGAATGTTGGAGAAGGGGTATTCCCATCTTAGGCAATGGGGGCATATCGCTAGGATATGCCCCCAATTATAGGTGCACAACCAAGCGCTAATCCCCGCCTCTACCATAGAAGTGAATGAAACACATAGAGAGAATGCACCAAACAGATATAACACTGACTATGCTGGCAAGACATAAATGAAGGTATTAAAAGCTGAGACTTTTGCCAATATATTCCAGTCATGGAGATATCGGAGCCCATCATGCACCTTTTGCACCTGGTAACCTCCATCACATGGTCTGGTGTGGGTGTAGCTCGCGGCCTGGCTTCATCCACATTGTACAACCGCAGTATTCATGCTGGGCATTTGTGGGGAGCTTGGCTGCGAGCTGAATTATATCACCTTCAGACCGTGTTCACACCACAGTTAGAGCAGAGGTTAGGACCCCTTGCCATGCTGAGAACCGTGACGTGGTGCATGATGGGCTCCGATATCTCCATGACTGGAATATATTGGCAAAAGTCTCAGCTTTTAATACCTTCATTTATGTCTTGCCAGCATAGAAGTGAATGGGATTCGTGTTCTATGGGGCAGACGTCAAAAGCAGAGCCAGCGCTCGGCTATTTTCGCCGGCCCCATAGAAATTAATGAAGGGCGGCTGCGCATGCACAGTGCGCTCTCCTTCACTTTCGGGGCTCCGTTCTCGATATACAGTACAGACCAAAAGTTTGGACACACCTTCTCATTCAAAGAGTTTTCTTTATTTTCATGACTATGAAAATTGTAGATTCGCACTGAAGGCATCAAAACTATGAATTAACACATGTGGAATTATATACATAACAAAAAAGTGTGAAGCAACTGAAAATATGTCATATTCTAGGTTCTTCAAAGTAGCCACCTTTTGCTTTGATTACTGCTTTGCACACTCTTGGCATTCTCTTGATGAGCTTCAAGAGGTAGTCACCTGAAATGGTTTTCACTTCACAGGTGTGCCCTGTCAGGTTTAATAAGTGGGATTTCTTGCCTTATAAATGGGGTTGGGACCATCAGTTGCGTTGTGGAGAAGTCAGGTAGATACACAGCTGATAGTCCTACTGAATAGACTGTTAGAATTTGTATTATGGCAAGAAAAAAGCAGCTAAGTACAGAAAACCGAGTGGCCATCATTACTTTAAGAAATGAAGGTCAGTCAGTCTGAAAAATTGGGAAAACTTTGAAAGTGTCCCCAAGTGCAGTCACAAAAACCATCAAGCGCTACAAAGAAACTGGCTCACATGCGGACCGCCCCAGGAAAGGAAGACCAAGAGTCACCTCTGCTGCGGGGGATAAGTTCATCCGAGTCACCAGCCTCAGAAATCGCAGGTTAACAGCAGCTCAGATTAGAGACCAGGTCAATGCCACACAGAGTTCTAGCAGCAGACACATCTCTAGAACAACTGTTAAGAGGAGACTGTGTGAATCAGGCCTTCATGGTAGAATATCTGCTAGGAAACCACTGCTAAGGACAGGCAACAAGCAGAAGAGACTTGTTTGGGCTAAAGAACACAAGGAATGGACATCAGACCAGTGGAAATCTGTGCTATGGTCTGATGAGTCCAAATTTGAGATCTTTGGTTCCAACCACCGTGTCTTTGTGCGACCCAGAAAAGGTGAACGGATGGACTCTACATGCCTGGTTCCCACCGTGAAGCATGTAGGAGAAGGTGTGATGGTGTGAGGGGGCTTTGCTGGTGACACTGTTGGTGATTTATTCAAAATTGAAGGCATACTGAACCAGCATGGCTACCACAGCATCTTGCAGCGGCATGCTATTCCATCTGGTTTGCGTTTAGTTGGACCATCATTTATTTTTCAACAGGACAATGACCCCAAACACACCTCCAGGCTGTGTAAGGGCTATTTGACCATGAAGGAGAGTGATGGGGTGCTGCGCCAGATGACCTGGCCTCCACAGTCACCGGACCTGAACCCAATCGAGATGGTTTGGGGTGAGCTGGACCGCAGAGTGAAGGCAAAAGAGCCAACAAGTGCTAAGCATCTCTGGGAACTCCTTCAAGACTGTTGGAAGACCATTTCAGGTGACTACCTCTTGAAGCTCATCAAGAGAATGCCAAGTGTGTGCAAAGCAGTAATCAAAGCAAAAGGTGGCTACTTTGAAGAACCTAGAATATGACATATTTTCAGTTGTTTCACACTTTTTTGTTATGTATATACAAACCGGATTCCAAAAAAGTTGGGACACTATACAAATCGTGAATAAAAACTGAATGCAATGATGTGGAGGTGCCAACTTCTAATATTTTATTCAGAATAGAACATAAATCACGGAACAAATGTTTAAACTGAGAAAATGTAACATTTTAAGGGGAAAATATGTTGAATCAGAATTTCATGGTGTCAACAAATCCCCAAAAAGTTGGGACAAGGCCATTTTCACCACTGTGTGGCATCTACCTTCTTCTTACAACACTCAACAGACGTCTGGGGACCGATGAGACCAGTTTCTCAAGTTTAGAAATAGGAATGCTCTCCCATTCTTGTCTAATACAGGCCTCTAACTGTTCAATCGTCTTGGGCCTTCTTTGTTGCACCTTCCTCTTTATGATGTGCCAAATGTTCTCTATAGGTGAAAGATCTGGACTGCAGACTGGCCATTTCAATACCCGGATCCTTCTCCTACGCAGCCATGATGTTGTGATTGATGCAGAATGTGGTCTGGCATTATCTTGTTGAAAAATGCAGGGTCTTCCCTGAAAGAGATGACGTCTGGATGGGAGCATATGTTGTTCTAGAACCTGAATATATTTTTCTGCATTGATGGTGCCTTTGCAGACATGCAAGCTGCCCATGCCACACGCACTCATGCAACCCCATACCATCAGAGATGCAGGCTTCTGAACTGAGAGTTGATAACAACTTGGGTTGTCCTTGTCCTCTTTGGTCCGGATGACATGGCGTCCCAGATTTCCAAAAAGAACTTTGAATCGTGACTCGTCTGACCACAGAACAGTCTTCCATTTTGCCACACTCCATTTTAAATGATCCCTGGCCCAGTGAAAACGCCTGAGCTTGTGGATCTTGCTTAGAAATGGCTTCTTCTTTGCACTGTAGAGTTTCAGCTGGCAACGGCGGATGTCACGGTGGATTGTGTTCACTGACAATGGTTTCTGGAAGTATTCCTGAGCCCATTCTGTGATTTCCTTTACAGTAGCATTCCTGTTTGTGGTGCAGTGTGGTTTAAGGGCCCGGAGATCACGGGCATCCAGTATGGTTTTACGGCCTTGACCCTTACGCACAGAGATTGTTCCAGATTCTCTGAATCTTCGGATGATGTTATGCACAGTTGATGATGATAGATGCAAAGTCTTTGCAATTTTTCGCTGGGTAACACCTTTCTGATATTGCTCCACTATCTTTCTGCGCAACATTGTGGGAATTGGTGATCCTCTACCCATCTTGGCTTCTGAGAGACACTGCCACTCTGAGAAGCTCTTTTTATACCCAATCATGTTGCCAATTGACCTAATTAGTGTTAATTGGTCTTCCAGCTCTTCGTTATGCTCACATTTACTTTTTCCAGCCTCTTATTGCTACTTGTCCCAACTTTTTTGGGATTTGTTGACACCGTGAAAATTTGAATCAACGTATTTTTCCTTTAAAATGATACATTTACTCGGATTAAACGTTTGATCTGTCATCTACGTTCTATTACAAATAAAATATTGACATTTGCCATCTCCACATCATTGCATTCAGTTTTTATTCACAATTTGTTTAGTGTCCCAACTTTTTTGGAATCCGGTTTGTAATTCCACATGTGTTAATTCATAGTTTTGATGCCTTCAGTGTGAATCTACAATTTTCATAGCCATAAAGAAAACTCTTGGTGTCCAAACTTTTGGTCTGTACTGTAGGTGCGGGCCTATAAGGTGCGGGCACCTATAAGACAATGGGGGCATATCCTAGCGATATGCCCCCATTGTCTGAGATGTGAAAACCCCTTTAAGTAGACATGTAGTGGGGCATGATCCATATTGACCAGGAGATGGAGCCAAAAGACAAAAATTGTAGAGAAGAGATGTACATGTTGCTATCTACACTACATGGAGAAAAGCATCGGGCTCTGCGTCTTAATCATTACATTCAGGTGTTTCATTCAGTCCCATTACAACAGGTGTATAAGATCCAGGCCCCCAGCCATGCAGTCTGCCATTGCCACAGGTGTATAACATCCTTCACCTCACCATGCAATCTGCCTATGCAGACATTTGTGAAAGAATGCCTCGTTCTGAAGATCTCACTAAATTCCAGGGTGCTCCTATAATGGAATGTCGCTGCCCAACATTTCTTCTAGATCTTCCACCATCACCTGTGAACGGTATTATTAGAAAGTGCAAGGACCCACAGCAACTCAGCTACGAAGTGGAGACCACGTTAAGTTACAGAACTGGGTCACCGAGTGCTGAGGAGCCCTGGGCATAGAAGTCACCAACGCTCTGCTGACTCCATAACTGCAGAGTGCAAACCTCTGCCATTGACATCAGCACAAAAACTGTAACCGCAACGTCACGGCATGGATTTCCATGGCTGAGCAGCTGCATGCCGGCCTTACATCGCCAAGCATAATGCCAAGTGTCAGAGTAGTGTAAAGCAGGCCACCATCGGAATCTGGAGCAGTGGAAACATCATCTGTGGAGTGATGGCTCACACTTCTCTATCTGGAGTCTTATGGACCAGGCTGGGTCTGGTCAATGCCAGGAGAACGTCACCTGTTTGACTGCATTGTGCCAACTGTACAGTCTGGTGGAGAAGGGATAATTCTATGGGGATGCTCATCAGACAGTGGCCGAGGCCACTTAGTTCAAGTGAAGGGAAGTCTTAATACTTTAGCAGTCAAGACATTGTGGACAATTGTTGCTTCCAAGTTTGTGGGAACAGTTTGGGAAGGCCTTTTCCTGTTTCAGCTTGACTGCACCCCAGTGCACAAAGGAAGCACCATAAAGTTATGGTTGGGGGAGTCTGATGTGGAAGAACTTGACTGGCTCCACAGAGACCTGACCTCAACTCCATCCAACACCAGAACGGAGACTGTGAGCCCAGCCCTCTCCTCAAACATCAATGTCTGACCTCACAAACGATCTTCTGGATAAATCTTGTACAAAGCCTTCCCAGAACATCACAGGAGGGACCAACAACCTATTAATGACTATGGATTTAGAATGGGATAAAAGCTCCTGTAGCTGTCCCAATAGTTTTCTACATATAGTATATCTGTTATCTATCTACTGGGAAAACAGGGATACCCTGTGACTGTTCAGGAATCCTATCCAGTCGGGAAGAAGTGGTACATGGATGTGACTCTAAGGCATTGTCTGTCTCCACAACTCCCACGGACTTCAGTGGAGAGCAATGTGAGTGTATGGCCACCTCTTCTCTATGTAGCCCCATGTATTATGTCAGGTCGGTTCAAAGTCTTAGGCTGGGGCTACACAGCGGCCAGTGTCTCACAACAGCAAGTCGCAGAAAAGCCTCAACTTGCTGTTGCGCAACTGTTTTAGAGCTGTGATTTGGTTGTGAAAACACAGACAAGTCGAAGGCAAGCGAGCCACTTACATTAAAGTCAATGGAGCGGAAGTCAAGGCGCCACTTGTAACCTGCAATCCATCAGATCTGGATATTTTGTGACTGTTGCGTCGCAGTCACGGAATATCACGTGTTGCTCTGCGACGCCATTGACAATCATTAGATCCAATGTGGCATGACTTTCTTGTCTTCGTGTAAGCTCAGCCTGAGTCTCTTAGAGGTTGGAAGGGGCTTCCACCAACCCTTGGAGTTCCTTGGTCCCAGCAGAAGATATGGAAGACATGATACAATAAGGAAGGATCCACATGAGGTGTCATACTGTCTGCACCAAAAACTGTAAGATTTCAGACAAAATTATTATTATGCCAGTTTTCTAATGTAAATTTTTATAACTGTTGGGGGATGGTGACCCTTCTCTTTTTGCTAAGCTCAAAGCAGATTTTCAAAAAGTGGAGAGACCAACAACAAACATAACATGTTGCAACATTTTCGCGCAAACTGCCTTTTGTTCCAAATTTGTGACTTTTTTACACCAAAAACCTGCTGTAAAGCCTCTGTAAATGAAACTTCAATGTCTCCGACTGACATCTGCACAGTGTCTACAGCTGGTATGCAGACCTATGAGTCTCCATGACAACAGACTACAAGCAAACCCTTTGTAGTCTTATCCTGCTGTCATGTTACTCCCATGCATCTGAGCCCCTCTGGCTGCAAGATCAGACTACTCAGGGTTATCTTGTAGTCTGGTTCCATGAAAACTCGTAGGTCTACAATCGTGGCCTAAAGTTTTGGGACCGACACAAATTTTGGTTTTCCCAGTTTGCTGCTTCACTGTTTTTGGATCTTTTTGTCAGATGTTTCTCTGGTATACTGAAGTACAATTCTAATCATTTCATAAGACTCAATATTTCCAACGCTGTCGCTTCTTTTTCAAGACTTCTTCAATTCGTCCTGGCATGCTAGATATCAGATTCTGGGCCAAATCCTGACTGACGACAACCCATTCTTGCCCAGTCAGTGCTTGGAGCTTATCACAATTTTTGTGTTTTATTTGTCCACTTGCTTTTTGAGAATTGACCACAGGTTCTCAATAGATTGATATCTGGGAAATTTCCTGCCCATGGACCCAAAAATTCAATGTTTTGTTCACTTAGTTATCACTTTTGCCTTGTGACATGGTGCTCCATCATGCTGGAAGAAGCATTGTTCATCATCAGATTGCCCCTGGATCGTTAGGAGAAGTTTCTTTTGGAGGATGTTCTGATCCCATTCGTTATCCATGGCAGTGTTCTTCGGCAAAATTGTGAGCCCACTCCCTTGGATGAGAAGCTCAGGAATGGTAGCAGGCAGGTGTGAGTGCATCTACACATACCGTGAGATTCAAACTTTTTATTAACAGAAGAAACTGTACATTGATATATATGTTCTTGACACATGTCAAAGTACCAATCTTTACAGTGTTCGTATGAATGTCTGATAACTTCAATCAAACCTTTTACTTTTACAATATACAATTTCCCACTGCACTGATGCCGGCTCCATGCACCTGTATATAGCCATACTATGTCTATATCGTTCTCATGTTCCCATTATACCGATTGAGCCGTGAAGCCTCGAGCTGAAGATATAGCATGTCGCAGTCTCGAGGATGAGTACTGTGTTTGAGGGGCGTCACACCACAAACCCCAGACTCTCTCAAATTTTTGTGGTTTGTCACGATGCTTAAATACCAGCGCTTTGTATGGTAGGATTTGATTTATTTCTTGTTTCCACATGGTCAGGTTCGGTGTATTGGGGTTGTACCATTTGAGGGTACTTTCACCACTTGCGGCAGAGGATTCCGGCTATCCGGACGCAAACGGATGCATTTGTGAGACGGATCTGGATCCGTCTAAAAAATGCATTGCAATACCGGATCCGTCTCTCCGGTGTCATCCTGAAAAACGGATCCAGTATTATTTTTTTTTGCATTTTTAAAGGTCTGTTAATGCACAGACCGGAAAGCCGGATCCGTTTTGCCGGAACACTTAATGCCGGTCCTGGAACTAATACACTTCAATGAAAATGAATGCCGGCATTCCAGCGAGTGATCTGTATTTTTGGCCGGAGAGAAAACTGCAGCATGCTGGGGTATTTTCTCAGTCTAAAAAACGTAAGAGGGACTGAACTGATGCATCCTGAACGGAATGCTCTTCGTTCAGAATGCATACGGATAAAGCTTCTGTTCTGTTTTGTGACAGAACTCAATACCGTAAAAGAAACACGCTAGTGTGAAAGTACCCTTTTGAGAACGTTGTCATATTGTGATCCCACGTATCCTCATTCAATATTCCCAACAGGCATGTCTCAGGTGTGCATTCCACCCTAACTGGCACCAGGCTTGATAGAGAAGATGTCACCTCCACCCAGAATGAAGCAATCGGGCCGCACCTCCAAATCATGTGCCAGAAATCTGCCTCCATTTCCCCGCATCTAGGACCGGCCATGGATGGTGCTCTGCCCATTCTATACCGCCTAGTTGGCGTGAGATATGTTTGATGAATGATGTACAGTTGTATTATTTATTATCAGCTGCTGGTGATACATGTAAATGCGATTCTAGTAAAGTTTATATAAATTCTTCCGTAATTGTGGGTATCGGTCTTTTCCATTTGTCTATAACTACAAGAGGATGCGCGCTAACCTTTGCTTGTACTAGATGTGAATATATCGCTGATACTCGCCCTCTGGGTCCTTGGGTTTTAACAACTCCTATGAGCGGGTATTTAGAGACCGTCGTGTTGGCATTTGGGCGTTTACTCTGTATAGCTGAACGGAGTTGCAGGTATGAGAAAAAATGAGTTCAAGGGATTTAATATTTCTGGGATAATGTTTCATATGTCATTAACATTCCCCGATCATATAAGTCTCCGAGGGTTTTAACCCCCATCATCTGCCATCTGTCTCTCCCCATTACCCTCTGTAATTGTGGTAGCGATTGGTTGTCCCACAGGGGAATATCTGAGACAACCTCTGTAAAACGGGATAATGATTTGGCTTCTCTCCGGGATGTTTGTGCCAGTCTGTGTAGTGGCAACAACGGCTTCTGAAATTTAGGGGGCATTTCCAGAACTGACCAAAGTGGATTTAAGTTAAGATAAATTTTTAGGAAATATTCCGAGGTGGGTAATTCCTCCGAGGAATTGCAGCGGCATGCTATTCCATCCGGTTTGCGTTTAGTTGGACCATCATTTATTTTTCAACAGGACAATGACCCCAAACACACCTCCAGGCTGTGTAAGGGCTATTTGACCATGAAGAAGAGTGATGGGGTGCTGCGGCAGATGACCTGGCCTCCACAGTCACCGGACCTGAACCCAATCGAGATGGTTTGGGGTGAGCTGGACCGCAGAGTGAAGGCAAAAGGGCCAACAAGTGCTAAGCATCTCTGGGAAGACCATTTCAGGTGCCAACCTCTTGAAGCTCATCAAGAGAATGCCAAGAGTGTGCAAAGCAGTAATCAAAGCAAAAGGTGGCTACTTTGTAGAACCTAGAATATAACATATTTTCAGTTGTTTCACACTTTTTTGTTATGTATATAATTCCACATGTGTTAATTCATAGTTTTGATGCCTTCAGTGTGAATCTACAATTTTCATAGTCATGAAAATAAAGAAAACTCTTTGAATGAGAAGGTGCGTCCAAACTTTTGGTCTGTACTGTATATATATATATATATATATATATATACAGTATATATGTCCATGTATGTGGTGAGTGCGTGTATGAGTGCGTCCATGTATGTGGTGAGTGCGTGTATGAGTGCGTCCATGTATGTGGTGAGTGCGTGTATGAGTGCGTCCATGTATGTGGTGAGTGCGTGTATGAGTGCGTCCATGTATGTGGTGAGTGCGTGTATGAGTGCATCTATGTATGTGGTGAGTGCGTGTATAAGTGTGCGTCCATGTATGTTTTGAGTGCCCGTATCAGTGCGTCCATTAAGTTTTGGAGGGGCCCTGTACAAAATTTGCTGTGGGGCCCAGTCAGTTCAAGCTACGCCCCTGAGCTGCAGTCTAGGGGATCTTTATCAGGCTTAAGCAATACTATAATAGTGGCTTCCATAAATGATTCCGGTAGATGACCTGTTTCTAGGGCCTCATGGAGGGTGGTTAGTAATTATGGAGCCATTACCTCCACATATTTAGCATATACTTCTTTAGGAAGTCCATCTGGGCCAGATGACTTCCCATTATTGAGGTCTGATATGGCTTGTGTTATTTCTTCTAAACTAATTGGTTGATCTAACTGGGCACTTTGTATTGTAGTGAGCCTGGGAAGGGATATATCCTCCAGATATCTAGCTATCTGCACCGGCCTCACACGTGGCTCCTTTCCCCTGGCTCCCGGCGAAGCTTCTCTGTCTACCGGCGCGGCTCTCCTGTGCACTCCATCGGATGAGTCTTTGCAGCGCTGAGGTCTCGTGTTGCAAGGCTGTCTCGGGAGTCTGTTTCAAGGCAAATGGCAGTGGGTCAAGCCAGGAATTGTCCTTTATTGAGGCTTCAGCCACGGAGCTCTAAGTGCGACTGTCCATCTTGGCTGCTGCTGGCCACGCCCCCCCCCCCCCACCGTTTTTTTGGGAGGATCTGTTTTTTCCACAGATCTCTTGTAATAAATGCCTATCCTTGTCCGCAAATGTGAAAAAGTAGGACATGCACAATATTTTTTGCTGAAGGGAAACAAGGACAATGGACACGGAACACAAACGGATGAACTATCAGCATTTTTTTGCTGACCCATTGAAATGAATGGGTACCCATCCTATCCGCAAAAAAAATGGAACGGAGGCCGAGAAAAACAACTGTCGTGTGCATGAGGCCAAAGACTGATATTCTGCAGGACGTACATGGACTGGAGAGCAGAGGACTGGGGTAAAGTTATTTTCTCTGATGAAGCTCCCTTCAGACTGTTTGGGACATCTGGAAAAATTGAAAGGTGAGTGCTACCATGAACCCAGTGTCATGCCAACAGTAAAGCATCCTGAGACCATTCATGAGGGGTGGTGTTACTTCTCATCCAGTGGAGTGGGCTCACTCACAATTTTACCTAAGAACATTGCCATAAATAAAGAATGGTGTCAAAATAATCTCCAAGAACAAATTCTCCCAACCATCCAGCAATTTAGTGATGAAGACTCCTTTTTCCAGCACAATGGAGCATCTTGTCACAAGTCAAAAGGGATAACATTAAGTGGCACCTTAAACAAAACATTCACATTTTGGATCCATGGCCAGGAAACTCCCCAGACCTCAATCCCATTGAGAATCCTCAAAAAGGGGGTGGGCAAACAAAAACACAGAAATTGTAGTAAACTTCAAGCACTGATTGGGCAAGAATGGGTTGTCATCAGTCAGCATTTGGCTCAGAAGCTGATATCCAGCAGAAGTTTTGAAAAAGAAGGGTCAACACTGTAAATATTGAGTCTCTGCATAAACAAAAATGTATGAAATGCTTTTACCGGTAATTGTTATACCATCGAAACATCTAAAAAAAAGAGTGAAGCCACAAATTTTGTGAAAACCAAAATTTGTGTTAGTCTCAAAACTTTTGGCCACTCACCAATCAGCTCCTCATATCGCAGCTTCTTGGAGCCCTGTGAGTGTGACACGTAGTGGAGTAGGCCCTTGAATTTTGCATTTTTGGTTAGAGTTTTACTCTTACTCTTCAAAGGAAAAACAGCAAAAGTAACCGAAAGAACAGATTAGATGGACAAATCTTCCACACCACGGTCGATCCATGCCCAATTCCATCTTCAGCTGGAAACTTTTTGAAAAAGTGATAGATCTCTGCAGTGTTCTCCAACCTGTGGCTCTTAAGAAGCTACAACTTCAAGTATGATAGGAGTTGTGTGTTGGGGAACAGTGTCTTAAGGTCTACACAAGTCAAAACTGGTTCTATTCTTCAATAATTAAGGTCATTGTACCCAGAGTCAATGATCCAGTGATGGCTGGAGGTTTTTCTAGCCCCTTGTCTGGTGGAGCACGTGCCTATGGCCTGTACACGTGTATATATTCCCCTGGTGACCCTTTGATCTCCATCCAGCTATTCATTTAGATTTTTTTAGAAGACCCGTTACCCACTTTGCCAGACTCACTTCGCTCTCAGGGCGCTGTCAAGCGAAACGCGTTTCCCAACACGTGATATTCCTGATACTACGCAGAACGCGCTTTTAATAAGTTCCATCTGGTATGATTTCATGCGATCCTGTTGGGACACTTTCTCGGAGGTCATTGAATGATGAGTTATACGAGACAGGAACCAAAAAAAAATATGAAAAGGAAAAAAATTCACGCTGGCTGGTTTAAAATCTAGCTAGTTTTGGGGGCGCAAATGTGACGATGCTCCAAGGAAATGTGGAATTTACTCTTATTTTCCAGATGGTAACTGAGATGGTTTAACACCTTGGTCGGTGAAGGGGTTTGTAAGACACTTCAAAGCCTGAGACTCACACAAGAACCCATCAGAACTTACAGTAATTTAAAATATGTTCTGGCGCACACAGAGACATGTGCTCGTTGGCATCCTGAAATCAGATTAGACCTGGGGTCTGGTTCTTATATTTGATCACCCCCCCCCCCCCTTTCTGTACTTCAGATAATGGTTTCAAAGGAAACAACCGACTGACATAAAAATATTGCACTTCGTGATGGTCCAACGAAGAAGATGAACCCATTGTAAATCACTGCTATGTGTTGTAGCTGCTGATATCAGATAGATCTCCATACGTTCTGCATTCATCGTCTGATTAAAGCTCCTTATCACTTGGTGAAGGTTCTCTGGAGGCTTCCATAATTGTATTGGGAAATATAAGGACTGGAGAATCTCTACCAGACACTTCACCATTTTTGGAGCCCTCAGCGGCTCTGTTCATCTTTCGGTACCTTTGAAGGTCATCGGGTCTCCTGATTTTTTATCTTTTTTTTTTTTGTCAGAGAATTCCATAAAAAGAACATAAAAGTAAATCTACAACCAACAAGTCACGTGTAGATATTCGTGAAGGACATTTCACGCTGCCTCTATGCAGGGAGTCATAGAGTAACATTAGAACTCCAGGATCTGGTAAATAAGGATTAAAGGGGTTTCCTGTTTTGCATCAGTATCATTTAAAATAATCATTTATGGAGGTAGTTGTAATTTTGTGAGGTATTTCTTTTAGCTTTATTGCTTCTTTCTGGGCTGTGACCATGTCCTTGCAGCTTTTTCCTACTCCCTGTTATGTCGTGTCCATGGGCGGGGCAGTGATAGGGGAGTGTCTATGTAACTATTCGGGTGGGAGGAGCTATAAGCTAGCTGGGTATTGTTAGGGGCGGAGCTGGAGCTGTGGCAGAGGAAGGAGAAGTGCATCATGGGTTTGGTTGGATACAGGAACAGGAAGTGCTACATGCAGGATGGAAACAGACCAGAGGGATTGGTCTACATGGTGAAAACAGGTCAAGAAAGTCCAAATTGGAAAATAAAAGCATGGGGAAGATGTACATGAGGTAAGCAACCACATGAGTGTATCTCTTAAAAGGCATAGTTATTTTGGAAAACCTCTTTAAGCATTGCATTATGAAAAATTCTGCAGTTTTCAAGCATACAGTACTTCTTTATCAAATTAATATGCTGTTTTGATGACTCCTCCCCGGAGCCAGGATGTGATGAGTCGAGGAGGATATTCCTCTGTGGTAGGGGCCGGGGGGTGTATTTGTAATCCACAGCGCATCTTCTTGTGTTTGTTCACACTACTGCAGTGTCAGGCTTTTCATCTGCCTTCTTCCTTTCAGCAGCAATAGTTTGATGAAGATCCCTATGGACCGAAACGTCACGTTTGTACCCGCATGAAAATAAATCACAACTTGCAAATAAATAAATCAAATAAATAAATAAAACAAATAAATCTTTATGTTTTATTATGTCACTATTAGATCGCACAGAACAATTAACTGTTTGATAAAAAATGCTCCTGTGTCTAGATATTGCTGTTACATACTGGTTATTGCGCCCCCTGGTGTCACATACTTGTTATTGCGCCCCCTGGTGTTACATACTTGTTATTGCGCCCCCTGGTGTTACATACTTGTTATTGCGCCCCCTGGTGTTACATACTTGTTATTGCGCCCCCTGGTGTTACAAACTGGTTATTGCGCTCCATGATGTCACATACTTATTATTGTGCCCCCTGGTGTTGAAAACTGGTTATTGCACTCCATGATGTTACATACCATACTTGTTATTGCGCCCCCTGGTGTCACATACTTGTTATTGCGCCCCCTGGTGTTACATACTTGTTATTGCGCTCCATGATGTCACATACTTATTATTGTGCCCCCCGGTGTTGCAAACTGGTTATTGCGCTCCATGATGTTACATACTTATTATTGCACCCCCTGGTGTTATATTCATGTTAGAGTGCACCCACATGTTGCAGATTTTGTTGCAGAAATTTCTGCGACTGAAAATCTGTTCTATTTGCATGTAATTAATAACTTTGTATAGCCAATGAGCTTAATAAAATGTATCTGTATAGCGCCACCTGCTGTTTTATAATTTCCTTATTTCTCTGACCCACTCACTGAATAGGCCGCTTGCGCTCAGTTTAAGTCCTCAGCTGTCACCACCCATATCTTGTCTTAGAAGCTGTGACAGTTCCAGGGAGAGAGCTGCAAGAGAAAGGACACATCCTCTGATCTGTGATAGGGAGAGAACTGCAGCAGAAAGGACACGCCCCAGATATGTGATAGGGAGAGAACTGCAGCAGAAAGGGTACGCCCCCAGATCTGTGATAGGGAGAGAACTGCAGCAGAAAGGACACCGCCCCACGATCTGTGATAGAGAGAGAACTGCAGCAGAAAGGACACGCCCCCTGAGCTGCCAGCTTGAAATAAATCTAGAAGAGCAATTGGAGCAATGAATGTTGAGATCTCTGGATCCACGTGAGGTACAGGGCTGGTTCTAGGTTTGATAGAAAGAGATTGTCATGTACTATATGATATGATTTTCATTTTTTACATCAGTCATGGTATAACCCTTTAATAATAGGAATTACAATATTTCCCTTTTATTGATCATTTATCCTGAATGTGGTCGGAAGCTTGGCTCCATCCAGATGTTATTTTATAGAATCTTTCCTTAACAATTTTATTAAATATCATAAATATAAATAAATACAATATCTTTATAAAATAATGCAAAATAATTCATATAATAGTGATTATTACAATATAATACCGCTTTTTGTGGTCGGAAGCTTCATTGCAACCAGATGTGACTTTTCTAGGAGATATGGGAGAAGCTTCAGCCATAAGGATGACTCTACCCTGAGAGAAGCGCGTACGAGCCCGGGGACGTCTAATGTTGTGTATGAGGCGAGGAGCCCGGGATTTTCTGTGGAAACATCTGAAGCCAATCATGTTAATGGTTATAACACCCCGTACAGATGAGGTGTTCAGCCGCCTCTCCGGCCATTGTTATAGGCATCAGTCCACAATGCTGGATCCCCCGGCCTCATATCTCTGTATAAGGGCTTGTTCACACGACCGTATGGCTTTTTAGTGTTTTGCAGGCCATTTTTAACGGATCAGTTTTTCTGTTTTTTGTTTCAGTAGTATTTACGGTTCCATTCTGTTTTTCTGTTCCGTTTTTCCGTGTGGCATATGCAGTATACAGTAATTACATAGAAAAAATTAGGCTGGGCATAACATTTTCAATAGACGGTTCCGCAAAAACGGAACAGATACGGAAGACATAAGGAGTACATTCCGTATGTGTTCCGTTTTTTTAATTTGCGGAACCATTGAAATGAATGGTTCCGTATATGGACCGTATACGGAACTCAAAAAACTTTCGTTTGAACAAGCCCTAACAAGGAGGATGTGCTCTTCAGGAGCCTGGGAAAGCTGGGTGGGAACCCCCACAGGAGCCGTAACCAAAGCTTCAGTGTGCAGACATTGATCCAGCAAGGAACGCTGGGAGATTACAGCTCTGAAGCCTGCAGAATTATCTCAGATTTTTATTTTGATGAATTGTATATGTGAGGTGTAATAGGGTGGACAGACACGAACTCTGGGAGTTGACATTTCAATTCCTTACCAACTTTTAGATAATGATATCCAAAAAATCGACTTGCATACGCATCCCTCATATAACAGGAAGAGCGAGAAAATTCACTCTACATAATATGAAAAGAACTGGACTCAATACTGCCCCCTGTGGTACCACACTGGTAATGGTGCCCCTAGTCTTCATACTTTCTCCCTCTTTATGGAGGAGCTGTCATGAAATAATTCTGGTGCATCTTTCCTTACGGTACGTCGTGCTGTTCCTCTATTAACCCCTGAATGACCAAGCCAAATTTTGGAAATCTGACATGTGTCATTTTAGCTTAGAATAACTTTGTAACGGTTTTGCACATCAAAGTAATTCTGACATTGTTTTCTCGTCACATATTGTACTTTACTTAGGTGGTAAAATTCGACCGATAAAATATGCGTATCTTTATTTAAAAAGTGAAAATTTGTAAAAATTGGCACATTTTCCTATTTTCAACTGCAATATTTCACGTACATACATAACTACTATTCAATATTTTTATCAGAAATATATTTCCACATCTTTACTTTATTTTGGCTGCACTTCCAAAAAATGTTTACATTTTTTTTATTTAGATGGGGGGGGGGGGGGGGCCCTAATAACTTTATTTAACACATCTGGGGGCCATATTGCTGGGGGACCCAATCGGGGCATAATTTGAACTTCTCTCTCCTCTCCTGAGGAGAGAGACATTACTGAGAGCAGCGGTTTCAGTCTGCGCATGCGCCGGGCCGCCATCTTTCTTAAGGGTAAGGGGCGTGGGGGGTGAGGATCGGGACCCAGCTTAGGGCCAGAAGCGCTGGGGGACCCGATCGCTGCATCGGGGACTTTCTCCCTCCTCTCTTACATGAGAGGAGGGAGAAAGTTTAGTGCGGGCAGCTCCGCTGCCGGCATTTTCTGTGATCGCCGTGATAAAGTGTATCCCGGCGATCACGTGATCAGAGACCGCTTGTCACGGTCTCTGATCACTGCCCCGAGCCCTCAGCTACCTCCGGGCTACAGCACTTGATTTTGTCGCCAAATTGGGCCTAAGTGCCGTATTGGTGGTCACTAAGGGGTTAATCCCTTTTGGAAATGTATAAAGTTGGGGGGGAAAGTTCCTTGACAGTCCAGACCAGGGCTGGCCAACCTGTGGCTCTCCAGCTGTTGTAAAACTACAACTCCCACCATGCCCAGCTGTAGGCTAATGCCTGTAGGCAGTGTGGGCATGCTGGGAGTTGTAGTTTTGCAACAGCTGGAGAGCCTCAGGTTGGCCATCCCTGGTCCAGACAGTATCACAGTGTGTAGGGCGACCCCTCCGACTGGTAACGCCCAGCTTCCAATTTATTGATCAGTTTCCAAGAGGAATAACAGAGGGACAGCACAACACAGCCGCCCAGAGTCACTGGTGACTTTGCACCTGGACTTTGTCTACAGTTTGGTTGGATTTTGTCACCACACTTGACAACGGGTGTGACTTTTCCCCAAATTGCACCTAAATTTTCAGGTGCAAAAATCTGAAAGCGACTAAGCCAACTAAAGACCCCCCATGTGATGTGTCAAGATGTGACTGTTCAGTATGAAGCCATTTCTTTGCATCAAATTTACAAAATGTCATACTCCATTTTTCAGTCTTGAAGGGGTTTTCTCATCTCATGGAGAATGGGGGCATATCGCTAGGGCCACCTCTAGGACCTGCACCTACACTGAGAACAGTGGTGGAGGGCGCACTACGCATGCGCAGCCACCCTCTATTCATTTCTATGGGGCCACCGAAAATAGCTGGGCTCTGGCTCGGCTATTTCCATCGGCCCCATAGTAATGAATGGGAGCGGTGGCCGCGGAAGCGCGGTGTGCTCCCATTCACTTGTATGGGAAGAGCACTTGGTGGTGGCCGGACCACGGGAAACACAGGGTCCTCCAGCCACCACTCTCACCGCTCTGTTCTCGGTGTAGTTAAGGGTCCCAGAGGTGGGACCAGCACCTATTAGACAATGGGGGCATATCCTAACAATATGCCCCCGTTGTCTGTGATGGGAATACCCCTTTAAGTCTAATATTTATTACAAAGGTTCAGGTTGTACGCCACCAGGCGACTGGCGCACACTTGTGACTTTATCAAGTGATAAATCTGGCTCAAAATGTAGTATTGCCCACAAAGAATCTTGGTAAATAAAAACAGTCGGGCAACTAACCTTAAAAATGTCAAAAATATGTCATTTGGAGCAAATGCAGACCAACAAAACAGGCAAATAACTCCACTTTTCGTGATCCATCATCCTCTAAATGTCTACCCTTCTTAATTAATAGTAAATCTGGGCCAGAGTTCTAGGAAAAGATGTTATTTCATTCAGTAAAACAGGCAGATTTCACTCTGTGCTTTCATTTCACCCCTTGTGGACGTGCCCGAAAAGTTTCACAATTCTTATTTGTATTTCCGCTCTGCAGCTAAACTACTGAGCTGCCTGGAGTAAAATTAATATAAATAAATATATATATATAAAAAATATTTTTTTAACGGTAAATACTTACAAGAATAAATTCCGTAACCATGTGATGGATGCACTGCAGAGGTTGCAAGCAACTGCATGCAGCACCACTAATGACCACCGGGTGTCAGTGCTGGAACCTCTACTCAAGCAGTATTATATTACTGTGTAATTGTCCAAACCATGAAGAATATTACCCGTCCCCCCGTATGACGCTGCCGCCTGTACAGTATAACTGTTCCTTTTAGTTTGCCTCATGAAGACACCCCCTATTTAATAAGAAACAGCGCACCCAATTTCCATGGGTCTGGCTAGAGGCGCACAGAGATATCATAGAGCTCAAAAGCAAAACTTAATAAGAACCCCCCCTTTGTGAGATGTCTGGCAAATTTATAATTTTTATTACTAAGTGGAGGACATTTTTAATAATAAAAAAAAAAAATCGAGGTCTTGTTCAGTTTTCTATGTTGCAGTCAATGGAAGAAGTGCTTTATAAATATGACGCTCATTCCAAAAATCATATTTCTGACTGTTAACTGGCCTAATTACCATGATAAATCTCCCCGTCACCCATACTAAATTCTACATTTATACACTGCATGATAATACCGTCTGCCTGCAGCCACCACTAGAGGGAGCTCAGTGTACAGGATTTTATAAAGTTAACATTGAACTCAAGGGCAGCTGTATAAATATCTCTATGACACTGGGATTCCCCTAGTGGAGGCTGTAAGAAAACGCAGTGGATTTGTGTTGGGAAGCAGGAATAGGAGTTCAGTGTGGGGCCCCTGCTTACCATGGGCCCCCTAGTAGTGGCATGACCTGCCTCCATGGTAAGCGTTCCACTACACATGGCTCCTAGAGAGTGTCAAAGGCAGATATGGCAGCAAATCTATCAAAGTGCCACCCTTAAAATATGTTACAGGCTGCGTACTGTACACCTTTGGGGGCATTTTATTTTTTTATAATTGAATTTCACTCATTTTGGGCGAGAAAATAATTTTTTCAATTGGCCTTTATTAAAACTATTCAGCCATTGTGTCACAAAGGGTTAATTGATTTTGCAGCTGTGTGAATGGTGGCGCTTTCACTTTGTCATCCAATAACCCTTATCTGTAAACTACTGAGAGGTCGCAAACACTTATTTAAAGGGAACCTGTCACCGGGATTTTGGGTATAGAGCTGAGGACATGGGTTACTAGATGGCCGCTAGCACATCCGCAATACCCAGTCCCTATAGCTCTGTGTGCTTTTATTGTGTAAAAAAAACGATTTGATACATATGCAAATTAACCCGAGAGGAGTCCTGTCCCTGGGATGAGTCAGGGACAGGACTCATCTCAGGTTCATTTGCATATGTATCAAATCGTTTTTATTTTACACAATAAAAGCACACAGAGCTATAGGGACTGGGTATTGCGGATGTGCTAGCGGCCATCTAGCAGCCCATGTCCTCAGCTCTATACACAAAATCCTGGTGACAGGTTCCCTTTAAGCCACATTCTAGAGATGGCCTTGCGGTTCGTCCGGCGGTCTTTTCGCTGCGAACTTTGCGTGTTCGCCATTCGCCGAACATGCGAACATATGGCGATATTCGCGCCCGCCATATTCTTTTACATTGTGAAGAACTTTGACCTATGACACATCCATCAGGTGGTACAGGACAGCCAATTGAGACGTTTCAGCACATGGACACACCCCCTACCTCATAAATAGACTGGATCGGACCGCCACTTTACATTCAGTTTTTTGCCAGTGTAGGGAGAGGTTGATGTGTGGAGCAGGGACAGAATGTTAGGGACACCAAACGCCAGCTAATAGGGCCACAAAAGTCCTTTTAAGCACTGGTATATGTGTGATACACAGAGGGTGCGATATACTTATATTATACTTTTATAATGAGTCAAAAACACATAGATCTATATAGTGGTCACCTGGAAGTCAGGGGCCGAGGGGCTAGGGGCTTACTAGGGCCATTTTTATATAGGGTAAGGTTCCAGACGGGGTCGCTCTTATCAGGGCGGGTGGTCTGTGGTTAGGCTATCAGGGCCAGAATAGCACCCCCTGTAGGGCAATATCAGGGACAGTTCTTTGCCCACCATGTCCTTCAATACCACATCATCATCTAGTCCAGGGATGGATGTTTTTTGCTTTCCCTCCGGGATTCATGGATGTGCACTGGAACCCCCCGGATTGTGGTAGGACATATGGTCTCTGATTTGGTGCCGCCGAGCACTTGTTATTGCCGACCACATCTATGCTTTTTGGTTAACTTTAATAATTTCATATATTTTCATTTTGAGGGATATCTTTTCCATTCACACGTCCCCAAAATGGGTCCGCATCTGTTCCGCAATTTTGCGAAACGGGTGCAGCCCTATTCATTTTCAATGGGGCCGGAATGTGCTGTCCGCAACCGCATTTGCAGATCTGCACTTCCGCATCCATGCTTTAGTTTCTGCAAAAAAATAGAACATGTCCTATTCTTGTCCCCAATTCCAGACAAGATTAGCCATTTTCTATTATAGTGCCGGCGATGTGCGGTCCGCAAATTGCAGAAAGCACATTGCCGTTGTCCGTGTTTTGTGGATCCGCAAAACACTTACGGACGTGTGAATGGACCCTCATAGTAACATTATTAAAGGTTACGTTTTATCTTTATGTATATTCTAATGGATTGCCTTCCTTGTACAATGTTATAATATACTTTCTATGTTAGACAGTATATTATGGTGCATTTGTATTGTGCGGCAGTTGTGTGCGGTTCTGCTGCGATGCCGCAGGTATATAGAGGGACAAGCGTTATTGGAACAAATAATTTCTACTGGTGTGATATACCAGTCGTCCCCACAAAAAACTGATTGAAGCGCGGTGTTATATACCAATATACTTTCTTTATAGTGCATTTGGGTACTGTATAGTGCATTTGCGCATGCGAGTACGCGAAAATTGAATTGCCGATATTTTGCATTGAAAAAAAAATGAATTCGAATAGTACATCTGGTATGTCACTGTCCATGTTGTGGGACTATTTGTGCACTTCTAGTAATTATTTCTTGGCTGCAAATATGAGCTGAAGGTTTTTCAGGTTCGCCCGCCATTAAAATGAATGGGACCCGCTGCGAACTTGCGGTTCGTGAACATCTGATCGTGTTTGCGCAATCGCGTTCGTGAACTGTCCCGGCAGATGTTCGTCCATCACTACCACATTCTTATCCGTAGATAAGAACTGAGCTATAATAAGTGTTTATAATGTCAGAGAGCAGAGATGAGGAGCCGTCAGCTCTCTGTCTGACAGAAGGCAGAGAAAATTCAGATCCTGCTAGTAGAGCATCTCAGCTCTGTACAGAGAAAAGGATAATAAAAAAAATTGCCCCCAAAGGTGTACATAGCCTTTCACTAACTTGTTCACCTGTGATTCCTGCAGCTGCCACTAGGAGGAGCTCTCAGCATATAGATTTAGAAGGCTCCAATTGCTTTCGATACCAACTGTATTGATCTGCTGTGCGCTCCACCTAGTGGTGGCCACATGCAACTAAAATTATAATTTTTTACATAAGTTATTTAAATTTTATCAGAGTTGCCTATACAGATGTAGTGTTAAATAGGAAATTATAAGTAAAAGAATGACTATAGGGTTAGCAAGATGGGGCAATATGACCTAGAATGCCAAGAACCTGAGTCGTTTGATTATAGGATCATTACCTTAAGGCACCTGATCACTCTTAAGAATGAGGGAAGAAGATGGATGAGTGTGTTTTGTCACCATGTCTGAGCGGGCTTCCTGCATGAGAGTGCGGCCTGCGGACCCCTGAGTGGCTGCACACATGTGGACCTCTCATGCCTTGTTAACAGTATAATAAATTACCTCTTGCTGCAAGTGTTATGTGTTGTAAGAAGAGGACGCCCCGGGAGGCGGCAAATAAGACAAGTTCCAATTTGTGACTTTTTTTTTTTTTCTTTGACCTTTTCACTGTAAGACACAATGGAGCAGAGGAAGTCTGATGTAAGTTGAAGCCTCCTTCTCTAAAGCTGTGGAAGGGTCCGTGTGAGCCGTGTCCATCATCTGTCCCATGTAACAAATGTATTCAATATTTCCATACAGACACATTTACAGGATTTAAAGGGTTGTTTTCCTTCAAAAACAGCACCACACGTGCCTTCAGGTGGTGTGCGGTATTGCAGCTCAGCAATACTAGACATAACCCGAGAAGACTACGTGGTAGAGCTTTAGAAGACAGTAGATAATAAAGCTGTCAATGGCATATATCTAGCAGGGGTTTTACAAACATACAAAAGTGCTAAATAAACAAAACAAAGCACATACCGAGACCAAATAGAAAGGACTGAGATGAAATGGAGAACTCTTCAATTTGGTGTCAACTTGCTAAATTAAAAAGGCAGGAAATTGTTGCACAATTACCCCCTAATAAAAGTAGGAAAAAAAAGAAAGAAAAATGTGAATATAAAAATGCTATAAATAAAATGCAGCTCCAAATGTTACATAATATTTGGTTAGCTTAAGAAAAAAAAAAAAATGAGTAAAATTGCTCAAATGGTTAAAAGGAAAAAAAACACCCTGGTAACTAAAAAAAAGAAAAGACAAAACAAAAAAAGAAAAAAACAATATATATATATATATATATTATTCTTGCATTTATTAATGTAATTTTACTGATCCTGTGCTAGGAAACGTTCATAATAGTGAAGGCTAAAAATTTAAAGGGGGTTTTTGAGGTTGTGATGGGAAGGATTTCTTCTTAAAAAAAAAAAAAAAAAAGAAACTGTAATAACATTTGTGTTTTTCATACAAAGCGCCAAATCCCCTGCACAGGTATAAATGACAACATCCTGACTGCAGCCACTAGAGGGAGCTCTGGAGCTTACTGCATACAGTTAACCATTGCACTCAGTAATAACACAATGGGGGAGATTTACAATGCACCAGAATTCATGTTCATGGTTTGCACCACATTTATTGGGCGGTTTACAGTAGACACTTTTACCGTTTAAGTTCAACAAGGGGGTGTGGCTTAGCAGGAAAGGGGGAAGGTTTACAATGCTTCAATGTACGTCTAAAATTCCACCAAAATTTGTTGCAAAATTCTGTTGTAAAGCCTAAACTAATAGTGGATATAAGCTTAGAGGGCATTTATCAAATGCTTTACTCCACTTTTCTAGAGTCACATTTTTGGACACAAGCACGTAGTTACGCCAATTTGTGTGATATTTTGTGGGTTGCTCTGCTCTGCTCCACCTTGAGAACTGAAATGAGAATTAGATTTCCATGTTGATCACTTTTTGGACACATTGATCATTTGCAACATTTTAAAAAGTCGCGTCTCTATGCCAGGCAACCCTCATGCTCACTTTCACTGAAATAGGCGCAACTATATTGCACTTGCGCCAAATTTATTATTGTTACCATACGCCATTTTCATAAATGTGGCACATAGTATCTCCGATCTAAAAACGAACCCTAGACAGTGTTAATGTACGGTTTATCATTCAGCATCGGCCACTGTGATAAATCTGTCTAACATTGAGATAGCATTAGTAAATTTGCCTCAGTATGCAGTAATCTCTCAAGCTCCCTCTAGTGGTCGCTGCAGGCAGCTAAAATTATATCATTTAACTGTGTTACTATGCAGCGGATTTGGAGCTGTGTATCAGGAACGCTTTCATCAGAATTTTTAAACTTAAAGGGGCATTCCAAGATTTTCTCATTAATGTCATATCCTCAAGATAGGCCTTCACTGTCTCATCGGTGGGGTCTCAACATCCAGCACCCCCGCCAATGAGATGTTCCCGAGCAGCTCCGGCACCGGTAGTCGGTGTCAGAACTACACAACTCCATCCATTGTGATGGTGGATTACAATAGGGACGTTCGGGTCGGCAGCCAACCCGAACGCCCACATACTGATGTGGGGCACGGGAGCGCATAGTTCCCTGCCCCGCCGCTGTCCGCCAATCACCGCCATAGGCTTTAGGCCTAGTAGGCCTGAAGCCTATGCGGTAGTGAAATCCTGGTGCAGGCAGGCATGATGACGTCATTGCGCGCCTGTGCTGGGACGCAGCACTGTGATGTGTGCGCGCCTGCCTCCTCCCGCCTTCTTCTGCGAGCAAGCGCCTGGCCCTAAACATAGGTGAGTATTTAGCTTTTAATTTAAATTTTTTTTATTTTATGTGCCTACTTTGGGGGACATGTGGGGTGGGGACAAACAAGAGGACATATTAAGAGACATTGAGTACAACGGGGGGAAATTATATTGGGGCTTCTGTATGGGGGCACATTTCTATGTGGGGAAAATTATTATGGAAGGATTACTACGTGGGGGCTATGTGGGGCCAAATTATTATGAGAGGGACTACTATGTGGGGACAAATTACTATGTGGGGCAGTGTGGGGGAAACTACTGTGTTGGGGCAGTGTGGGGGAAATTACTTTGTGGGGGGAAATTACTATATGGGGCAGTGTGGGGGGAAATTACTATATGGGGCAGTGTGGGGGCAAATTACTATGTGGGGGCAGTGTGGGGGAAACTACTATGTGGGGGCAGTGTGGGAAAAATTACTATGTGGGGCAGTGTGGGAAAAATTACTATGTGGGGCAGTGTGGGGGAAATTACTATGTGGGGGGAAATTACTATATGGGGCAGTGTAGGGGAAATTGCTACGCGGGGGCAGTGTAGGGGAAATTGCTACGCGGGGGCAGTGTGGGGGAAATTACTACGCGGGGCAGTGTGGGGGAAATTACTACGTGGGGGCAGTGTGGGGAAAATTACTATGAGGGGCAGTGTGGGGGAAATTACTATATGGGGCAGTGTAGGGGAAATTACTATGAGGGGCAGTGTGGGGGAAATTACTATATGGGGCAGTGTAGGGGAAATTACTATGAGGGGCAGTGTAGGGGAAATTACTACGCGGGGGCAGTGTGGGGAAAATTACTACGTGGGGGCAGTGTGGGGGAAAATTACTATGTGGGGCAGTGTGGGGAAATTGCTATGTGGGGGCAGTGTGTTGGAAATTACTATTTGGGTGAAACTACTGTGTTGGGGCAGTGTGGGGGAAATTACTGGGTGGGGGTGTTGCTATTGGGGAGGCACTGTAGGAGCAATTCTATTATTTTTGGGGACACTATACAGGGATTATTACCTGGAGCACAATAGAGGGTGGTATTATTACTGGGGGCACTCTAGGGGACATTATAGCTGCTGTAGATGCTATAGGAACATTTGGGGCAATTTATCAAACTGCTGTAAACTAGAACTGGCTTAGTTGCCCATAGCAGTTAATCAGATTCCACCTTTCATATTTGACAGCTCTTTTGGAAATCCAGTTCTACTTTACACCAGTTTGATAACTGGCCCCAATTTTGTCTACCGGGGTCACTATTTTTTCAGCAGTATAGTTCCTGGGGCATTGGGGGGGGGCACAACGGGCACAGTATTGGGGGTGGCAGCAGGATGACACTGTGGGGACACCAGGATGGGGAGGTTGATGGAAAAATTGAGAAATCTAACGTGTCTGTGTTACAAACTCTGTAGAGACGAGATGCGGCTGAAAGAATTTGTCATGTCGGTCTAACGGAGGAGAAGAGGAAAGAGAAGGTCTACATGACAGGAGATGTCCCTGGATGTAAGAGGTATGTGGTCAAGTATTCTCCTCCATGTCCTTTTTATTATAATTATATGTATTTTAAATTTGGCGACCAAATTTTTCAGTTTAGGACCCAATTTGGGGTAAATTAAATTTATTTTTTAATCTGAAGATGTCATATGGCCTAGGAAGAGACTGTGGTGCTCACGAAGCACCGCAGCCTCTTTATACAAAAAAAATAAACTGGAGGGAGGGTCCAAAGTTGGGTAGACGGCCCCGGGCCTATCATGCACTTAATCCGCCCCCGGTGATGGTATATAGACCTGACTTATAATATATTCCTATTATATTGCCTGGGGATTCGGTTCTGCCGTCCTGTGTGAAACGCTCTCCTGTGTGTGCATCTGCATCATCTGAGGAGCGGAAGGGGCTTGATGAAGGTTTCTCACGAGGAAGAGTTTCAGCCGCAGGATCCACTCAGGCTGTGCTAATGAGAAGCGTATGACCCGTCTGGATGGATGCCTGGTACTCCTCGCTTCTTTCTTACTGTTACCCGCTTACAGCATTTCACTGGGAAGTGCCAAAGCTGCACTTGCTCCTGGACAGTGAGCTCGGGTCTGCCGGGTAATGAGAGCTGACAGGCGCTACAGCAATATGGCTTTAGTTTGAGCCTCTATCCTAAAATGACAACTTGGTGGCAACAAACGGTCAGATCCGTCCTCTCAGGGCGATTGTGGGGATTTGAGATATCAATGAGCGGGTCGGTCCGGAGCAGCGAGCGTCACGTTCATGGTTTCGATGTCCATTATCACCGCCGGTAGAGACTAAAGGGAAACAGGGCACGCAGATTGGGGAGGAATGCACGAGACACTTACCAGATTGTAAGGGTTCCTCTTATGGTAAATACCACTAATTAAAGACACAGCTCCGGGGTCAGAGGCCATGGAAAATGGTTAAAGCTTTCCTTGAGTTTCAGAGGGAAAAAAAATATGGATTTGCTGTTTCTATTTTGTTCTGCCCGGACAGATTTACTCCTCAAGGCTCTTTTACTGAAGAAACGATGGAGTTTTGGTTACGCTCCCACAGGACATGAGCTGTACACAATGTATATATGTGTGCGCACATCAAGAGAGCCATTATACACACCTGCTCAGAAGAGACTTGTGGCTAAAAAGTTCTCCATGATAATTTTTAAAGGAGACTTGCACCTAAAATAAAGTTGATGGACATAGAAGGAGGTCAATAGATGAACAACCATTACCAATAAAGTCTTTCAAAATGCCCAACAAAATTTATGACTGCTTTCCAGTCAATGACAGTCTGTCGGCTAAAATAAATATTCGTTGTGACCATTTTGGTTGAAATGATCCATTTTGATAAACTCTAGAGTCTACACTAATGTGTATGTCTACGCCACCTTTGGCTTGACGATCTCTGTGCAGGTCTACCCAGATTACCGTGGACTTCTCAAGGCAGGAGCGCTACTAGGGTCTTAAAACATCAGGGGCACAAGCCCAAAGACTGTCTGCCTTTGGGCAAAAAAAAGGGCGTTATGCTGGCAGTCCCCTGGTTTTTACCCTTTAACCCCTATACAGGGATCTGGACTTCACTGCAGGGGAAACACTAGGATGCTGCCTTGTGGAGTATTCTCTGTGTGATTGACAGTAGACCCACGGTGGTCAAGAGACACCGGTGTAGAGCACAAAGGGGGTCAGGAAAAATTGTAGTCAGGGATAAGCAGAGTACATGCACAGGTCAGGCAGGAAGGTGCCACTGTAACAAAGACATGGTTTCCCGATCTTGCAGCAACCTCCAGTGTCCCTCTCGGTGACCACTACATGGTAATATTGCCCCACACAGCAAAAGTGCCCCCTTTCGTGTCCCATGTAATAGTGCCCCACACAGTAATAATAGTCTTTTTGTGCTACCTCTTTATGCCTCAAGTAGTAACAATCCAGTCCTGTGTGCCAGTTGCTATCCATGTAGCATGTGTCCAGCTTTGTCTGGTGCCGATATAGTCTCGGACTGTGAACAAGATCCCATCAACTTTCCAAACAAAGGTTCTGCAGAGGTCCAAACTTCTCCAGCTCTGCTTGACAATTTCCATCCCTGGAAATATCCAAAGCAAAGCATATGATAGAGAACAATTTGTTTCAGTGACACTTTGTCTCTATTTTGGACAGAACCCCAGAAACCCAACTAAAAACTGACGGACCAGTTATAAGTCATAAGATACCATCGAGATGTGTTGGAACCCATTTGGAGCATAAGGCATCTTGCACACGACCGTATGGCTTTTTCAGTATTTTGCAGTCCGCAAAAAATGGATCCGCAAAAAATACGGATGACGTCCGTCTGCATTGCATTTTTTGTGGAACGGAACAGCTGGCCCCTGATAGAACAGTCCTATCCTTGTCCATTATGCGGACAATAATAGGACATGTTCTATTTTTGTACGAAACGGAAATATGGAAATGGAAGGCATACGGAGTACCTTCCGTTTTTTTTGCGGATCTATTGAAAGGAATGGTTCCGTATACGGTCCGTATATGGAACGCAAAAAACGGAAAGTAAACGGAAAAAATACACGTTTGTGTGCAAGAGGCCTAAGACCTCTCTCTGTGATGTCCATATGCCCTAATAGTACATCATATGGCCAGGAATTATCCCGGTGGGACAATCCCTTTAAGAGGTGATAATTTGCTTATAGGATGAATAAATTCTGATGGTTTCATTGTCTGTAGGCCCATGAACTCCTGAGGAACCTGCACTTTTCCTTGACTTCTCCCTTCTCCCCTCACTTGGCATGTTTTGACTATTATTCTCCCATTTTTACCCTTATGGCTTGAGTTTCCTTAAAATAATGTTGAAACCTTTCTAGCTGATGAATCAGTCTGCTCCAACTGTACGGATATCAGGAAGCTTTATGGGGTCATATGACAACTCTCATTATTGTGACCTATCCATCCATACTCTGGAATGTAAGCCATCACGACGTGGCCAGCATATACTCTGTCATAGATGGGCAGCGTTTATTGCCGTGCAGTTCATGTCAGACATGCACCCGCTGTTTATACCGGTGAAGTAATTGCCATTCATTGGAAGCTTTTCCAGATGTCACAACACTGAAATGTCGAGCACATGTTACTGCCGACTGCCCGGTGCTGTGGGCGACATTCCTGCAAAAAATCCACAGCAATATTACCCAGGGGTAAATCAGACCAGCAGTCCTATAGCCAGTGGCAGATCAGACCTCCATAGGAAATACGCTGCCAGTCCTGCCATTGCCCCCTTTCACATAAGGGGCCTTGGTTCTTGAGGGGGCTCTTTCCCCACATAGGAGGGCACCCATACTGACAATTTACTTTTGTAAATCCAGATGACAAATGAATATCTGCCTATCAGTCCTCTATGTCTGAACTTCAGATTGATACATTTTACCTGCATTGATATATTGTAACAGACTATCAGCATGGGGGAGGGGTGGATTTTTGCTGTTGATGGATTTATTTTAGGATTGGATATAATTGTAACAAACTCACAGCTATCAGAGGCTTTAGATCAGTATGGGTTTTTAGCACCACTTCACATACAGGTGAAACTTGAAAAATTTGAATATCGTGCAAAGTTCATTTATTTCAGTAATGCAACTTAAAAGGTGAAACTAACATATGAGACTCATTACAGGCAAAGTGAGATATTTCAAGCCTTTATTTGCTATAATTTGGATGATTATGGCTTACAGCTTATGAAAACCCCAAAGTCACTATTTTGAGGAACCCTTTGCTCAGGGGGTATGGATGAATTAGCTGACTAGAGTGCGACACTTTGAGCCTAGAATATTGAACCTTTTCACAACATTCTAATTTTAAGCTGAATTAATGCAATTCCTTTTAATTTGCATTACTGAAATAAACGGAATTTTGCACGATATTCAAATTTTTCGAGTTTCACCTGTATATTAGCTGTGCCCAGCCAGTTGTTTTAGGCTGGGAGCTGGACACAACTGATATACTGTAAATGTACGGCACTTCAGAGCAGAAATCTGGTGTCTTTACACTGATCGTGCCAGACAGGAAAACGGAGCATGCTCCATTTCCCTGTTCAGCGCTATTCGACATCTGGCATCACAACTGACGCATCGGATGTTTGAGAACAATCCCACAGAAAACGATGGGATCAGTTCTGGTTTCAGTTCCGCTCTGGTGTCTCCTGCTTCACCCCGGAAGGGAACTGAGCTGTATGGCTGGATATATGTGAAGGATGAACAATCGTTAGCATATAAATGCTGATTGGTAAAAATGGTCAATATATGTCACTTTCAGCTTATGTGTATACTGTATGACCACATTGAAGGCCATGAATATCTTTGATATGGGAAAAATTATTTGATGTCAGTGGTTACTTTGAGTAAAAAAGGTTCCCTAAGTTAGTCTTACTTTTCATATCATCATTCATTTTCAGACCTCCAGATATTCAGTTTACAACCTGCTTCTAGTTTCAGACTTTTCTCATGTGGACGTGATCCTTACGTAATACATGCTGGATCTGTGTGTCCAGGATGCTGCTGTCTTCCCCTGCAAACTGACTTGTGTGTACTTACGTCCCTAGCTAAAGCCTGAGTAAACCGCTCTCTTTGAATCTCCCCTCTACACATTTGCCATGTAATGCCCTGGCCTTGGCAATGTGGCAACCCTCCTGAAAACCTACGTCCAAGCATGTGTCTTGGTTGCCCACCCCTAGCTACACCCCTGGATTCAGGTCAGATTCAGCAGCACCAGCAGCTAGGCAAAGGACTTAATGCACTCTGCAGTGGACAAATAGTAGGACATTTTAATGAAGACTTTAGGAAGCAAATGAATAATATAGAAAATCAGTGAAAGGTTTCCATGGGTGTCCAGGCTAAAGGCTTCTATCCCTGTGATAGATAAAAAAAAAAAAATAATAACATCAGCCATAGCTTATAAATGTAAGAATATTATTTATTTCCAATTGTTACATCACAGTTTAGAGTGAATTATTGTTCCATATTTCTCTATGTTCATAATCACACACTCCATAATAAAATATGATTTGTTTGAGTAAAAGAAAATATTAACAACTTAAAACACGCTCCCATAAAATATCCCATCTAAACAGACATAAAAATTTCCCTTTTCTTTCAGAAAATATAATTTATTACACAACATTTACAACACAGATACAGCATTTGTATTATAAGCATTATTTTCTCCAGCCCCATTAGCAAGAGCCAGTAACATAGGTGGGGATTGCTGGGATGATGCATTTAAGGCTTTGTTCACACTGGGATCATGGCTCCTGTTCTTAACTAGGACACTGTGCCGACCTACCCCACTGACTTACAGTGAGGTCAGCCTGGTTTCCATTGATGTATTGGTCATACTGACATCAAGAATAGCTCTACATGGAGCACTATTACCGTCAAAAGTCCCTGATCCCCCCTTGGAGCCACAACAGTCTCCGAATGACAATGTGAATGGGGCCTAAGGTTTTGGTGTTGAGAACTTCAGTAATGCTGGACCTTTATAGGAAACCTGCTAGATCCCAGTATAAGTCAATGGGATCCATCAGGATCTATTGGGATCACCAGTCATGGCTCAGCTTAGAACAGAAGCCGTGATGATAGTATGAACACAGCCTAATAGACTCCCCATAACAAATACATTTCATCCAAACTAATAGAAAATATGAATTTAAATCTAATCTATTATTTCAAAGTAAGAAGTAAATCTGAATATTGAGAGGCAGCTAGTGTTGATCGAGCACCAAAATGCTCGGGTGCTCTGGCCGAAAACATCGGGATGCTCGGGTGCTCAGTAGAGTATAATAGAAGTCAATGGGAGAACCTGAGCATTAAACCTGGCATCCCCTGCTCTGAAGAGGAGAGGGTGCCTAGTTCATAGGAAAAGGTCAGAAGATGAGGGAAACACCACCTAAATGGTTCGGGAACAGCATGGGGAGGACATCTGGATGCGTCTTGGACTCCCATTACATATGACATACAATAGACAACCACACAAAGGCTATATGCCCATGATTATGCAAATGAGTTTACATGAGAAAACTGTATAGAAAGGTTATTGAATATTATGTTAGGATAATCAGAAAACTTTTTGTCACCCTAATGATATTGATCTAGGTGCGCAGGTCCACCCAAGCCATCCAACAGTTATGAAGCAACTTTGAGGCTTACTGGTTCTCAGTCAGATGAGAGCTGGTTTGGAATATCTCATAGCGCACAAGGCTGCCATTGTAAGGTATGCTGACTAAGCCTGTCACCTGTCTCATGGATGGATTGTTGGCTTGCACATACCCGGCTTCTGGCATACAGCCTTTGTGTGGTTTTGTCTATTGTATGTCATAGGTAATGGGAGTCCAAAATGCATCCAGATTTCTTCCCCATGCTGTTTCCAAATGATTTCGGTGGTGTTTCCATCAATTTCTAACCTTTTTCTGTCAACCAGACACGCTCTCTTCTTCAGAGCAGGTGGTGCCTGGTTTAATGCTCGGGTCTTCCATTGATTTTCATTGTGTTCAATTGTGCTCAAGCATACACAGTATTCAGCCGAACACTGTGATGTGCCGAGCATAGCGATGCTCAAGCCGAACTGCTATTCGGCCGAGCATGCTCGCTCAACACTAGAGGCAGCTTAATATGACGGGGCAAACATTTCTTTATAAAAATGTCCTTGATAAATCAGAGCAGACACAGCCTGGTGAATTATAACACATTGGGAGGAACCTTTATAATTCAAGCAGCCACTGTGTTGATGTGTGGGCACCTCCATGGCTGCCAGAGATGGCAATTGTCCAAATAGTGCCCATTATTGCTACTCATTCAGGCCACCCAACAATACCACGGCAGGAAGGGCCACTACTCACCCATCCTTCCTTCCCATCTTTGTAATACGAAAAGCGACCTGACCCATCGTCCACTTCCGTCTTCCCCTGTGGTAAATATGGAAGTCCTAAGCAGGTCCCCACAACCAGTGGGTAAAGGGGCTAAGGCCAACCTAAGCTTGGCACACCCTGTCCACAAGCTCCTTGGCACTCATTGCTGTTTCTATAGTCTTCGCATTCTTGGATTGTTTTGATCATTTCTATGACATATTAGCAATAATTTTAGATTACTGTCAGCCAAACACTAGTTCACCCAACAGCTACTGTATTTCTCTCAACCCGCAGTTATACAGATACATGCTTGGTTCTGCCTGGCCCGGCATACATGGGTTATAAATGGGGAGGAAGTCTCTCCAAGAATAAAAGGAAAGGGCATGTTGAAATCTAACAGCCCAACCCTTTTATCTCTAACATCTGGCATCAGGGGTAAGCCAGAAAGCCCCGATACATTTTAGATGGTCATATAGTTCTTCCAAAATTGGTGGGTTCAGCAGAGCGGTTTAAGCAAGATGGTCGTCCCCATAATCATACACAGAAAATAAAATAGAAAAACATTAATAATCTGAGAACTTTCCTTTAGGGGGGCTAGAATTATCTGCAAAATAATCACTTGCGTTCAATTATATTGTGTTGAATAATTATAAGGAGTGCAGATTATTATATTGCATTGTCTTCATATGGAAAGTAAACAGCTAAGTGGGTAAGTAAAGAGAAAAGCCATATTAAAGTTGATCTTTTTAGTCTCCCAGCACTGAGCTCGAAAGTATATAGTTTTCTATGATTTAATTCTGTAATTGCATGAAAGCGCTGTTTAAAATCTGTCAGGAGTCTTATTTACAGAGAGCCTGTGAGTCCTGCTTCCCCCGTCCCCTCATAGAGAAAGTCTGTGAGTCCTGATTCCCCTGCCCATTCATAAAGGAAGCCTGTGAGTCCTGCTTCCCCTGCCCACTCATAGAGAAAGCGCGAGTCCTGCTTCCCCTGCCCACTCATAGAGAAAGTCTGTGAGTCCTGCTTCCCCTGCCCACTCATAGAGAAAGTCTGTGAGTCCTGATTCCCCTGCCCACTCATAGAGAAAGTCTGTGAGTCCTGCTTCCCTGCCCACTCATAGAGAAAGTCTGTGAGTCCTGCTTCCCCTGCCCATTCATAGAGAAAGTCTGTGAGTCCTGCTTCCCCCGCCGCCTCATAGAGAAAGTCTGTGAGTCCTGCTTTCTCTGCCCACTCATAGAGAAAGTCTGTGAGTCCTGCTTCCCCTGCCCACTCATAGAGGAATCCTGTGAGTCCTGCTTCCCCTGCCCACTCATAGAGAAAGTCTGTGAGTCCTGCTTTTCCTGCCCACTCATAGAGAAAGCGCGAGTCCTGCTTCCCCACCCACTCATAGAGAAAGCCTGTGAGTCCTGCTTCTCCAGCTCACTCAGAGAAAGCCTGTGAGTCCTGCTTCTCCAGCTCACTCATAAAGAAAGCCTGTGAGTCCTGCTTCCCCTGCCCACTCATAGAGAAAGTCTGTGAGTCCTGATTCCCTGCCCACTCATAGAGAAAGTCTGTGAGTCCTGCTTCCCTGCCCACTCATAGAGAAAGTCTGTAAGTCCTGCTTCCCCTACCCATTCATAGAGAAAGTCTGTGAGTCCTGCTTCCCCTGCCCATTCATAGAGAAAGTCTGTGAGTCCTGCTTCCCCCGCCGCCTCATAGAGAAAGTCTGCGAGTCCTGCTTTCCCTGCCCACTCATAGAGAAAGTCTGTGAGTCCTGCTTCCCCTGCCCACTCATAGAGGAATCCTGTGAGTCCTGCTTCCCCTGCCCACTCATAAAGTCTGTGAGTCCTGCTTTTCCTGCCCACTCGTAGAGAAAGCGCGAGTCCTGCTTCCCCACCCACTCATAGGGAAAGTCCGTGAGTCCTGCTTCTCCAGCTCACTCATAAAGAAAGCCTGTGAGTCCTGCTTCCCCACCCACTCATAGGGAAAGCCTGTGAGTCCTGCTTCTCCAGCTCACTCATAAAGAAAGCCTGTGAGTCCTGCTTCTCCAGCTCACTCATAGAGAAAGCCTGTGAGTCCTGCTTCCCCCTTGCCACGTAGAGAAAGCCTGTGAGTCCTTCTACCCCAGCTCACTCATAGAGAAAGCCTATGAGTCCTGCTTCCCCTGCCCACTCATAGAGGAATCCTGTGAGTCTTACTTCCCACACCAACTTATAGAGCAAGCCTTTGAGTCCTGCTTCCCAGGCCTATGAGTCTTGTGAGAAAGCCTTTGAGTCCTGCTTCCCAGGCCTATGAGTCTTGTGAGAAAGCCTATGAGTCCTGCTTCCCAGGCCTATGAGTCTTGTGAGAAAGCCTGTAAGTCCTGCTTCCCTTGCCCACTCATAGGAGGGAATGATAAAGCCATCCTACAGACATCCTCTGATGCCAGGCAGCTTTTTACATGAAAATACTAAATCAAATCCTAGAAAACCATATGCATCTCACTCTTAGCATCTCCTACTATATCCTATGCTGGCCACGGATAGATTATCATAGGAAACTTTTATAGCTACTGTATGTATAATTGAGAGGGGTTAAAGGGGTTTTCTGGGACTCAGTACAGGCCAGTAGCAGATTGGTAGGGGTCTGACACCCCACATGCCCAATGATCAGCTATAGAGCCAGAAATGCAAGGCTACATCCACTGTGTAATGTTGGGGTACAGCCCCTAAACCCCCTTTCAAGTGAATGGGAGTTGACACTGAGGCCAGAAATTATGCAGTGTATGGAGTCTTCTTCTTCCATACACTGTATATTTTGAAGACCACAGCTGATCGGTGGGGGTGCCGGGAGTTGGACCTCCACCAATCTGATATTGATGAACTATCCTAAGAATAGGTTATCAATATCTGTAGCCCGGAGAACCTCCTATGTGAGAATCCCTTTACATCACATTTATTCGCCTGTTTCTAGCAGGTGCAATGAAATGTGCAAATGTAACAGTAACAGCTAAACTACCTATGGAAACATTACCTTCATGTCAACGGAGGGGCATCCTGATCCTTGCTTTGTAGGAATCCGTAACAGGGAAAATCTTGACCTTTCTTAGGCTGTGAGTCCTGCGCTATAATTCAGTGGTGCTCTCCTGCAGTGCTGCCTTACAAGCTGCCACATCCCCGCTGTGTGTGCAGTTTAATGGAAGGAGAGCAGAGAATGATGACCCACCAGTCCTTCCTGCCCAGGGAAGAGCAGAGCAGTTGGGGTGCCATGTAGAATTTTTACAGATGTTTATGAACATGTTTCTGTCTGATCTCAATTAACGTTTTACAATTTTCTGCAAATTCACGGATCATAAATAACCATTTTGTCAGCGATCTGCAACTAAATATTCCTGTCATGTGCAGCCTGTGGAGAAGCGTGCACGAGAACTCTACTCCAGCGAGTGCCGAATGGGGAATATTAGTTAAAAAGGTTGATTTGTTTAATTTTTGCATTTAAATACGTGCAGATCTATGTGCTGACTAGTCTGGTGTATGCCTTGCAGGATCATATACATGGCAGACTATGATCGCAACATAACCTAGCTGTCACGTGGCACTTCATCAAATGGCTGTGCTAGGACCACCCAAAACAGTCCTGGAAATCTAACTGATATCCCTAGACTAGATACAGTATTCCATAAAACTCCTTTGACCTGCTCCACCTATGCTTAGACAGTAAAGTTGCCAGTCTCATTGTTGTTGATTTGTCGCAAATTTCCATTTTGCATCTCATAGTTGCCAACACTCTCGAATTTGGAGGAACTGTCCCTAATTTTTTAGAGACAGTCCTGGCAAATTCAGGTTGACCTGGGCAGAAAATAGGTAGGTCTTGTGTAAGTCCCAGCCATAAATGGGCAGTCCTGGGAGGGTTTCTGCTTCCTCTGGGGTGGGTCTTACAGCCTTGGATTTACCAACCACAATATTGGGAAGAGATTTCACGTTTCAATATCTGTGTGTAAGTCCACAGCACAATCCATAGCAAATTACGCATGTAACATGTGGGTTTTGCTATGGATTAACCGTGGACTAGTGGTTGAAAATTTTCACCATGTGTCGGAATATTCTTAAAGGGGTTGTGCAGTGGGTTTATACTGACGACCTAGCCTCACGCTAGGTCAAAATCTGGTCGACGAGGGTCCGACTCCCAGCACCTCCACTGATCATCTGTTAGAAGAGGAGGCAGGGCTCCTGCGAGATTACCTGCAAGCCGTCTCAATTGTAGAGATGGCGGGGAGAGCACTTGTAGTTACAATGCGCTGCCACTGCAAGCGAGACAACGTGCAGATAGGTCTCCAAAATAAACTCACTGCAAAACCCCTATATGAGTGGACTGTTTCTGTATCTCCATCCGCTCCTCCTAGAACCGCAATCAGATACCCTGAGTTTCTGGATTGATGGGCGTCCCAGCAGATGAGCTCCATCATTCAGACTTTTATTTCATAGTTTGTCAATATGCTACAGAAAAAAACTACTTTGGAGAGGCCCCTTTAAGTCCCTGTGCACACAACCATACTTGGGATCAATGTAAGATGTGGCCATGCAGATACTGCACAAAAAAACATTACAATTTGATGCACAGAATAAGGGCTCATTCAGACGGCCGTATGCTGTCCGCAAAAATGCGGATCAGTTTTTTTGCGGATTAGATGCTGACCCATTCACTTCTATGGGGCTCTTTTCTATTCCATGGTTCCACAAAACAAATGAAACATGTCCTATACTTGTCCGTGAAAATCAGGACATGGCCCCATCGAAGTCTATGGGTCCGCAAAAATACTGAATGCTATCTGTTTTTTTGCGGATCCGCAAAAAAACGGATAGCATTCAGTATTTTTGCGGACAGCATACGGCCGTCTGAATGAGCCCTAATGCATATAGAAATGCAGCTATATCCATATGGTTAATGTCAACCAAACCATTTTGGCAGGGCCTACTGAACGTCTAACGTGTATGGGGGGGCTCCCAACTCTCTCCTGACAGCAGATGTCAAGGGAAAGATGGGTCAGGCTTGCTGGATTTCAATCAAGCGTGCATTTGTACACTGTATAGTAAAATAAGGAGGAACAGCTTGGATGCCAGCTATCTGACATGTATGGCCAACTTACTGGAAGTCCTCCAAGGAGAATGCCGTCCCTGATACAGAAGCTTACATGGTCTACTGCAATATGTGGATGTTTGCAGGGGTTCTCCATTATTGCAGCTTCCAAAATAGCTACTGAAGTAAACCTTTGGGTCTCCATTGGACCTGTGTCCTCTAAACTAGAAAGCTTATCTTGGAGACACGGGGGGGAAGGTAATACAGCTATCTAGAATCTAGAACGCAGCCTGCTAAGGAGGAAGCGGTACAGCTCAGGTTTAGGCCAATCCTTGTTGTAGGAACCTGTAAGGAACCTGTAAAGTGCCACCACAAGAGCCACAACGTCAAAGTGAAAGGAGGGTGAATAAGCACCAAACCCTCTTATTGGCATCAACCACGACCATTTGAGGGCTCCATGTTGATCTTATTCCGACCCACTTTCCTCTACGTTTGATTGACCCTTCCAACCCAACCCTGGTGATGTACTGTATGCTGCAGCACAGAACTACACAGTATGATGCCGCAGTAAACCTAACATATACAATAGTGAACGTTGTCTTCTATAAAATTTTCTGTACATTAGAAGATCAGTGATTTAGATCGGACTATGGAAGACGCTTCATCTTGGAGCAACTATAAACCTTCTGCTTGGTTTTCCACTTGAATTGTGAGAAATATGATGTGTCCTGTAGGAACCAAAAGAAGTCCAGCATCCGATTCTGCAAATATGGGTTACAAAATAAAAACAAAACATTTTCATTGGTTCCCATGGGGGACACCACCTGGTTATGAGCTTGAAGAAACGACAGCTCGTGTTTCCACCCCACCAGCAGTATATTCAAGGGTTACAACTGGCAGGCGGCACTTATCCGCCCTGCAGTCACTCGGTGGCCTGGAGCTTGGTAGGGAAGAAGTCTTGCAATTTCACGCTTTTTGTCTTTTAGTGAATCAACATGTCTTTGGTTGCAGCTCTGTTCTATTTCTTATAGCAGAAGCTATGACTATCGATATCTGCAAGCCACGGCGTTTACATTCTTTACCACATAGAAGCCAATGGTTAGTGGAGGGATGACAAGGGTGCGGCCAGGTCGCAGTGGGCGGAGCTTTAGATCTGGGAGTGTTCCGTCATCAATCATAAGAAGGCGCTGTCCGTTCAGCTGGACTGACCTGAGGAAGAGAAAATCATGAATGAGTCAGTGATACATCAGATAACCTTGTCTATAACCTATAGCCCGAACTGGCTGGTGATCCAGAAGTAAAAGATGGACAGGAGATTAGCAATTTTCGCTGTGTTCCTTATCCAGCGACCTGCTGGGGAGTGTGTAGAGGATTAGAGTGGTAGTCAGGGTGGTAGTGGTGCTCACAGATCAAGGTGGCAGTCCCCACACTATCGCTCCCTAGGGCCATGCAATGACAAAAGGACACGCTCTATCTTCCCTCGCAAACTCCCAGGAGTTGGGTCTCCTCCCTGGTGGTAGTTGGGGAGCCCTTGGTGTTGGGTGGTTATCAATAAATAAGTCTCTCTTTACGAAAGTGCAGAGTGGGAGTAGTAGTACATCCGGCAATAACATGGCACATTTCCATAGCAGTGCAATCCTTCCTCAATAGCAGCGTAAGGACATCTTGGGTTGTTTTTCAGGCATTTGGCTTTCTGGGCCAGTTTTATACACAATTTTTTGTAGGTTTTTTTGACAATAATTTTTGGTAACATTTTTAATTTCTTACAGTTGTAATATGCATTTTTTGTTGGTGTTTTTCATGTCTTATAGAAAAAAAGCACCATACCGAGACCCACAAACACCAAAAATACTTTGTATCGAGTGCGTTTTATACTGCACTACAGACTTTAAAATAGCATTATGCCACAAAAAAAAAGCCAAGATAAATACTCAAAAACACTGCAAAATTGTGTTTTTAACATTAGCTTCTGGCCAGTTTCACACAGGTGTCCTCAGTCTGAGGCCCCCTGCACACGAACGTGTGCTTCCCGTTGCCGTATTGCGGACCGCATTTGCGGATCCGCAATACATGGGTGCCGTCCTGTGGGCATTCCGCATCACGGATGCGGACCCATTCACTTGAATGGGTCCGCAAATCCGGAGATGCGGAATAGTGCGGAACGGAAGCACGGAACGGAACCCTACGGAAGCACTACGGAGTTTCGTCCCGTACTTCCGTTCCGCAAAAAGATAGAACATGTCCTATCTTTTTGCGGAACGGCCGGATCGCGGGCCCATTCAAGTGAATGGGTCCGCGATCCGCTGCGGCTGCCCCACGGACCGTGTTCGTGCATTGCAGCTCGCATTTTGCAGGCCGCTGCACGACCACGGGGTGCACACGTTCGTGTGCAGGGGGCCTGAGAAACATGTTCCGCATTTCTCACACCCAGCACTGCTCCTCTAACACGAAATCACAACATTATGATAACTGACCGTGGTCCTACTGTTCTGTACTCACATACACTACGTGCAGAATTATTAGGCAAATGAGTATTTTGACCACATCATCCTCTTTATGCATGTTGTCTTACTCCAAGCTGTATAGGCTCGAAAGCCTACTACCAATTAAGCATATTAGGTGATGTGCATCTCTGTAATGAGAAGGGGTGTGGTCTAATGACATCAACACCCTATATCAGGTGTGCATAATTATTAGGCAACTTCCTTTCCTTTGGCAAAATGGGTCAAAAGAAGGACTTGACAGGCTCAGAAAAGTCAAAAATAGTGAGATATCTTGCCGAGGGATGCAGCACTCTTAAAATTGCAAAGCTTCTGAAGCGTGATCATCGAACAATCAAGCGTTTCATTCAAAATAGTCAACAGGGTCGCAAGAAGCGTGTGGAAAAACCAAGGCGCAAAATAACTGCCCATGAACTGAGAAAAGTCAAGCGTGCAGCTGCCAAGATATCACTTGCCACCAGTTTGGCCATATTTCAGAGCTGCAACATCACTGGAGTGCCCAAAAGCACAAGGTGTGCAATACTCAGAGACATGGCCAAGGTAAGAAAGGCTGAAAGACGGCCACCACTGAACAAGACACACAAGCTGAAACGTCAAGACTGGGCCAAGAAATATCTCAAGACTGATTTTTCTAAGGTTTTATGGACTGATGAAATGAGAGTGAGTCTTGATGGGCCCGTGGCTGGATTGGTAAAGGGCAGAGAGCTCCAGTCCGACTCAGACGCCAGCAAGGTGGAGGTGGAGTACTGGTTTGGGCTGGTATCATCAAAGATGAGCTTGTGGGGCCTTTTTGGGTTGAGGATGGAGTCAAGCTCAACTCCCAGTCCTACTGCCAGTTTCTGGAAGACACCTTCTTCAAGCAGTGGTACAGGAAGAAGTAAGAAAAACATGATTTTCATGCAGGACAATGCTCCATCACACGCGTCCAAGTACTCCACAACGTGGCTGGCAAGAAAGGGTATAAAAGAAGAAAATCTAATGACATGGCCTCCTTGTTCACCTGATCTGAACCCCATTGAGAACCTGTGGTCCATCATCAAATGTGAGATTTACAAGGAGGGAAAACAGTACACCTCTCTGAACAGTGTCTGGGAGGCTGTGGTTGCTGCTGCACGCAATGTTGATGGTGAACAGATCAAAACACTGACAGAATCCATGGATGGCAGGCTTTTGAGTGTCCTTGCAAAGAAAGGTGGCTATATTGGTCACTGATTTGTTTTTGTTTTGTTTTTGAATGTCAGAAATGTATATTTGTGAATGTTGAGATGTTATATTGGTTTCACTGGTAAAAATAAATAATTGAAATGGGTATATATTTGTTTTTTGTTAAGTTGCCTAATAATTATGTACAGTAATAGTCACCTGCACACACAGATATCCCCCTAAAATAGCTAAAACTAAAAACTACTTCCAAAAATATTCAGCTTTGATATTAATGAGTTTTTTGGGTTCATTGAGAACATGGTTGTTGTTCAATAATAAAATTAATCCTCAAAAATACAACTTGCCTAATAATTCTGCACTCCCTGTACAGTGGTCTACTACCCTCCCTCCTGTCTAGCCTCAAGTGCTATTCAAGCATTCTGTAAGTTCATAGACTGCACAGAACCTCCCAAATCTCTGCAGGACTTCATTTTCTTCCTAAGCAACATATTGGAAAGGGCGCAGCCAACATGGCTAGGGCAGAGAGAAAACCACCAAAGCCACACAGCGCTCACACATGTACCTGATGTATGCATGGCAATAAAAGATATAACACACTGTCATAATAAAATTAGCAGCAAAACAGTCTTGACTCAACCGAGGAGGGTCGCACCACTCCTTACAGGAGTAATAGTCCATTAGCAAGGGGTAAGCTCCAGGGCCTCGTAGGCTTCATTGTGATCAGGCTCCAGAAGAGACACAGCAGAGACGTAGCATGCGAATATTACAAAGCTATTACTCCTTGCGTGTTACAGGGCTGATTACTGGCATAGTAGCCATCATATAGGATATTTTGTATGATTACATATTATTACCACTTTTTATACCACCTGGAAAATATAAATCAATATAAAGTGATTTGCAGTTGCAGTGTGTTACCACTAGAGGGAGCTATTGTAATATATCTAATATGGCCAATCTCCTGGTGTTATCAAGTGCTGTCAGTGATCCTACTTCTCAGTCTCCGGTAAACCATTTCACTTTGGAGATGGTCGTGACCGTACATGTATAAAAAAAATTGATGAGCAGCACACAAATCCAACCCGTGACCGTACATGGATTTTTTATTTTTTTTATAGTATCTTACACTGGGCACATTCTTTCAATAGCCATGGACAGCGAAGATAAAATACTACTTGATGTCAGAAATCACTGATAGACCATGCACAAAGCCTTGTAGGGCTAGCTCAAGCTACTATGATACCTTTCACTTAATGACCTGTTCCTTCATTCTGGAGAAAAGTACTTTTAATCCTGAGCAGTTAAGACACTCCGTGCACCCTCGCTCCTCCTGCTTCCTCTGCAGCCCGTCCCTCTCCTTGATTGATGGGGATAGGTGAACTGATAATGCAGGGACCCTGTCAATCAAGAAAGAGAGGGAGGGCTGGCAGAGGAAGAAATGTCCAAAAACGGATGCAAAGTTTGCATCAATCTGTGTCCTTTTTAAAAAAAAACAAAAAAACACTAATCCGGTTTTACAATTTTTGCCTGGGAACAAGGCAAGTGATCTGTGATTGGTTGAGTTTTTGGACAAGGGGAGGACAATAATGTTTCTTCATTTTTATTTTATTTATTTTAATTTTAAATGGATGCTATTTTATGCAGTCAGTGATCCCCATTACTTTCACCTTATATTTTTGCCTGCAACTGAAAGAGCTGCATCATTTCTTCAATTATTTTTTTTGCAGGTTGGAAAAGCGCTGATATCTGCACCTTCCCATCCAGTCGAAAAAGCGTCAGCAACGCAAAACGGGTAAAACGGATGCATTTTTGTCATCAACTGTTTTCTATAGAAGCCTATGTATCAGCTAAACTGATTTATTTTTTATTTTTTAGCAAGAACCTAAAACAAAAGACAGGGCGTGAAAAGAGCCCCAATATTTTAGTTTGCTTTTTTGTAAAAAAAAACAAACCAAAACAATTACAGTCCACAGTCACTGCAGGTTTGATAGTCTAGAAAGTGCTGGCACGTTACTATGTATGCAACCTGCAATCATGTAGACAGTGAAGGTAAACGGTCTCCAAATTGAGACGCATGGTGGTCAACTGTAATCTGTAGGCGCAAGTGTTCAACTCGTTTCTTATCAGGTTCAATGTATTAACAGTCTACAGGAAGCTCCAGAGCTCCCCCTAGTGATAGATGCAGGAAGCCAGAATTATTTCCCTTTTTGGTGTTTTATTAGTTAAAATATGAATTAAACAAATAAAATTAGCCCCTAAAATACAAGTGTAAAGTCTATTCATATGTAGCTTTTGCTTTATGTTTAACCATAAAAAACAACCAGTATATTATATGGAGGCTATGACGGATGCCTAACTTTGGCATCCATCCCCATAGGCCAAAATTACATCTGTTTAATGTAAACATCATGAAAAACAACTGAATAGTCCATGATGTATATGTTTAACAGGTGCCTGCGATGGATTCTGCACATTATCTGTCTCCATATTTTTTCAGTAGACTACGTCGGGATAAAATAGCGTAGTCTACGGCGTCACTTCATGCCTTTTTGTGTGCGGTATACTGATATACAGTACAGACCAAAAGTTTGGACACACCTTCTCATTCAAAGAGTTTTCTTTATTTTCAGGACTATGAAAATTGTAAATTCACACTAAAGGCATCAAAACTATGAATTAACACATGTGGAATTATATACATAACAAAAAAGTGTGAAACAACTGAAAATATGTCATATTCTAGGTTCTTCAAAGTAGCCACCTTTTGCTTTGATTACTGCTTTGCACACCTCCAGGTGTGAGCCAGTTTCTTTGTAGCGCTTGATTGTTTTTGTGACTGCATTTGGAGACACTTTCAAAGTTTTCCCAATTTTTCGGACTGACTGACCTTCATTTCTTAAAGTAATTATGGCCACTCGTTTTTCTTTACTTAGCTGCTTTTTTCTTGCCATAATACAAATTCTAACAGTCTATTCAGTAGGACTATCAGCTGTGTATCCACCTGACTTCTCCACAACGCAACTGATGGTCCCAACCCCATTTATAAGGCAAGAAATCCCACTTATTAAACCTGACAGGGCACACCTGTGAAGTGAAAAACATTTCAGGTGACTACCTCTTGAAGCTCATCAAGAGAATGCCAAGAGTGTGCAAAGCAGTAATCAAAGCAAAAGGTGGCTACTTTGAAGAACCTAGAATATGACATATTTTCAGTTGTTTCACACTTTTTTGTTATGTATATAATTCCACATGTGTTAATTCATAGTTTTGATGCCTTTAGTGTGAATTTACAATTTTCATAGTCCTGAAAATAAAGAAAACTCTTTGAATGAGAAGGTGTGTCCAAACTTTTGGTCTGTACTGTATATGTTTAACAGGTGCCTGCGATGGATTCTGCACATTATCTGTCGCCATATTTTTTCAGTAGACTACGTCGGGATAAAATAGCGTAGTCTACGGCGTCACTTCATGCCTTTTTGTGTGAGGTATACTGATGTACAGTACATCAGTATACCGCACACAAAAAGGCATGAAGTGACGCCGTAGACTACGCTATTTCTGTACTGTATATCAGCAAGATAGAAGCTAAAAGGACACTCTTTTGGCCTGAGGACACATTAGGAGCTGCGTCGGTGTACACGCCAGTCATAAACAAACACAATGTGAATGGGACCTTTATATAGTTCATATTTTATTTAAAGGGGTTGTCTTATTTCGGCCAATGGCATTTATCATGTAGACAAAGTTAATGTATTGTGATTGTCCATATTGCCTCCTTTGCTGGCTGGATTCATTTTTCCATCACATTATACACTTCCCATTTCCATGAGTTATGACCACCCAACAATTCAGCAGCAGCTATTGGAAAAAGCATTGGCCTATGCGCACTCCTGCGCTCCCGGCCACCAGATATTATGGCATGACCACCACTGCCGGATTGTAGGATGGTCATAACTCCTGGAAACAGGAAGTGTATAATGGATGGAAAAATTAATCCAGCCAGCAAAGGAGGCAATATGGACAATCACAATACATTAGTAAGCGCCTTGTATTAACTCTCTCATTTGTTGAAGTAAGACAACCCCTTTAAAATACGTTTTCCTGATTTTCATACACGTGGAAATATTTGTAATTCTCTATGTAGGACGATGAGCTGTAGGTCATGGTCCTGTCTGAGGGAATCACAAATGGTTTTGGATCCGGCGGCGTTGTCTGCGCTGCCTCCACGTGGTCGCGGTCTCTGCCGACTTCTCCTGTGTTTAACTGTTTTGTACAATAAAAAGATCACATTACCATAGCTGGCAAAAGTGTTTAACACAAAATCCAAACATGTCCAAACCTCTTTAAGATTAAGAACATTTGTTTGGAAATCTTGGAATCTCAATTTTCTACCAATCTTTACAGAAGAGTTAAATGTTTGGGTTTGTATCCAGAGGTCTGGATGAAGTACTAAATCTCAGGACATTAATCTAAGCCAGGGCTGACACACTAAACACTACATAATATTTCTTGCTTTCTTCTCTATTCCCCTTTTTTAAGAGGGTCGTGGGTAGAATTTAGCGTTGTAAAAGCTGTGGCTTCGAGAGAATTCTTCACAATTTAATGACGGTCTGTATTTAAAATGCTCTTGTAGCTTATTAAAGATGCGGCAAGTAGCAAAACTACCCGAAATCGGCCAAATATGCACAGCCTTTAATGGGACTGAAAGAAATGGCAACCCTCATCTAAGTTTAAGCTGTTGTTTTATGGGGCATATAGTGACATTTTGTTGTGTGTGTTGCCAGAATTGACAAGCATCTGACTATTTGTCTGCATTTTAAGGAGCCACCGTAGTGGAAATGAGGGTGAAATGACAGACTATGGGAAATCCCAAGCCACCACCATGGGAAGGAGGGGACGGCAGGGCGGACATTGCCAGGAGTCGTGATTCACCTATTCTAGGACTTGGACTTCTCCACAATTTCTTCAAAGCACCTTGTGTTCTGTAAGAAAAAGTTTAAAGGGAATGTCTACTTTCTGGCTACGGTTCACCAGTGTGTAGGTAAGATGACCATATGACACTAATATAGCCTTTATTGATGTTCTGTGCCGTTCTCATAAGCCATGCCCCCTTGCTAGGCATATCTTCTGTGCTGTCCGCATACAGATCCTGTCCATAAAATGGCTGCTGACGGAGGGTCATGTGACCAGACTCCTCCATTTACACACACGGCACCAACAGCGCAGATGGCCGATGCAGCAGTGTATTTGAATGGAGCAGAATGAATGATATCTCTCTTCCATCAGCGGCATTTTATGGTCAGGACCTCTGTGTGGACAGCACATAAGACTTGGCAAAGAAGGGAGCATACCTTATGAAATATAGAACATGGTACAGAATATCAACAAAGGATATATTAGTAGGTGCCATATAGTCATCTTCCATACTCATTGGTCAGAAAAATCCAGAAAGTGGCCAACCCCTGAAACAATTGTGTCCACCTAAAAACACTATATTACAGTTTGTATATATTGAATTAATTTGCATAAAGATTTTAGTAATTATATTACCATACTAATCCTGAGTCACAGCCTGTATTATTCTCCAGAGCTGTACTCACTATTCTGCTGGTGCAGTCACTGTGTACGTACATTACATTACTTATCCTGTACTGATCCTGAGCTACATCCTGTATTTTACTCCAGAGCTGCACTCACTATTCTGCTGGTGGAGTCACTGTGTACATACATTACATTACTTATCCTGTACGGATCCTGAGTTACATCCTGTATTATACTCCAGAGCTGCACTCACTATTCTGCTGGTGGAGTCTGTGTACATACATTACATTACTTATCCTGTACTGATCCTGAGTTACATCCTGTATTATATTCCAGAACTGCACTCACTATTCTGCTGGTGGAGTAACTTTGTACATACATTACATTACTTATCCTGTAATGATCCTAAGTTACATCCTGTATTATACTGCAGAGCTGCACTCACTATTCTGCTGGTGCAGTCACTGTGTACATACATTACATTACTTATCCTGTGCTGATCCTGAGCTATATCCTGTATTATACTCCAGAGCTACACTCACTATACTGATGGTGGAATAACTTTGTACATACAGTACATTACATTACTTCACACCTATATTATATTCCAGAGCTGTATTCACAATTCTGCTGATTGCTGTTAGAAACGTGAAACAAACCTAGACACATCCCTAACAACTTAGCACAACTATAATGTAGGGAGCAATTTGTCTTCCTTATATCAGATTCCTGCGAAGTCACTGATTTAAAGACAACACTTCTCAGAAGGCAAATCAGAAGCAAATGGTACTTGTAGACTGTGAGGCAGCAAAGTATGCTGGTGATTTTAGGATAGTAATGTAATGTATTGACAATTCTGCTTAATCTATTATGTAAATTATAAAAATATTCTAAAAGTAACCAAACTACCTACACAAAATGCAATAAAGCACCTATGTAATAAGTGAGGCTGCCCATGTTGTATAAATTAATTTGCAAAATAACAATTATACTCTAATATGTTGCTTTGGTAACACCATTGTGTTTGTCAAATTATTAGTACATGTGATTTATGCCAGTTTTACCCAAGTATACAATTTAAATGGTTGTCTTATTTAGACATGTATGGCCTGTCCATAAAAAATGCCATAAATGTCTGATAGTTGTGGGTCCCACCACTGGGACCACCACTGGGACCTGCTCCCATCTCAAGAAAAGGGCCGCCAGGACTGAAGAGAAGACCACACATCTCTCCATTGACAGCCAAACACACTTAGCAGTGCCACAGCAATGAATGGAGTGAGATAGGCATGCACCTGGGGCCCCATTCTTGAGATAGGTTTGGGTCACAGAGATGGGACTTGCACCTATCAAACATTTAAAGGGAATCTGCCACCGTGTAGCTCGCTATAAAAACCATCTTACATGCCAGATGCACGCTTCACTGTTCGGCGCAGGTGCGGCATAGTACTGAAGCTCACCGGCAGATGGATTCTGTACTGTGGTGGCACTGAACAGTAAAGCGAATGAGTAATTGGGAGACTTTAGGGCCAGGAGTGAGGACGTCTTCGCTGCCAGGCCCTTTTTTTCAAACAGCAGAGGCCCGCAGCTAATGTCTGCGACCGGCAATAATGGAGATTGCAGGCATTTAACCCTTTAGAAGCCGTGGTCAAGCGTGACCACGTCACCTAAATGGTAAAAATGGCGTGCCTCCAGGTTAGGATCAGCTCTCCCATGTGGCAACTCGGAAAGCTGATCCTTCGTTCTAATGCGCTAACTCTCTCTGAGGAGATCCAGCATATCATAGCTGCAGTTCCTATGGAGGCCTGCAGGTGGCAGGTCAGCATAGGATAACTGCAAATGGAGCTTATACTGTAGTTCTATGGAACTACAGTATAAGATACAAGAAATCTAATTAGTGAGTATTGTAGCTTCATAGAGGGACTGAAAAAGTTTTAAAAGTAAAAAAAAATTTTTATATATAAAAAAAAATGTAAAAATTTAAATCACCCTAGAATAAAATAAATAAATACATAAACAATAAAAAATAAACATCATGGGCATCGCCGCTGCCCTAAGAAAAATGAAAACGCAAAAACTAAAAAACCTCCGGTATTCAAGGGGCTAGGTTTAGCTCCATTGATTGGAGCTACACCTCGTGCAGGCTCCCACTGCGGCTCTGTGATCTCAGCACAGATTCAGCCTGGTTTTCCCCGTGCCCATAATCCTCCGTGTGAACCTACCCTAAATGTAACATAATAAATATAACTAATAACACTGCAGTGTGGACTGTTTCATATTGTTTTAAAATGTTGTGAAATGCATGGCTCCATGTGAAATTGCCTTCATGACGTGAGTCTATCCTGAGACAGTATTACAGCATTTCTGGGCTCCTGCTATGAATGGCTGGAAAACAGACCTGAGACTGCGGTGCCTTGTTTACATTTAACTAAGCAGCCAGTTTACTGGCACCATAAATCCAAGGAAGCTCTTAAGTACACAGTCTCGGATCTGGGAGGTCTGCATTTTTCATCTCCACCAGGTTTATTCATAGGTAACGTACAAGTCAAGTGTGAGAAGGCTCACGAGATCTGTCATGGCAACACACACATTGGAACTTATCTCACTGGATAAACCAAATTGTTCACACCTGCCGTCACCTTTAACCTAGATTAATGTTACTCTTGCTATTCTTATTCACCATGACAGCCGTAAGTCATAGCATCTATTATCCATCAAATTTCTAGAGGTATGCTGAGGAAAAGAACAATGGCTGAGACCATAAAGGTATTGTGCAAGAATGGGATGGAGGTGTTTGGCAAACCTCCTCATTCGTCCGGACCTGTAAAGGGAAGATTACTTACCCGCTTCCCGACACCTGCTTCCCGCTGCTTCTCCTCTAGGCCTGCAATGCTTTTTTGGGTTCCCTCAATGTCAACATCCAGTTGGACATCAACACTGGCTGCTGTGGTGAGCGTATCCCCTTACTTCATGACAAATGGCCATATGACAAGAGGATCTGGTCTCCGCGGTGGCGAGTGTTTGGCTGCAGCAATGCCAAACCGGATGTTGACATAGAGGGAGCCCAGCGGAGCATCATAGGCCTGCAGGAGAAGGAGCGGGGAGCCAGCGCCAGAAAGCAGGCAAGTCATCTATCCTTTACAGTTCCGGACGAATGGTAGGGTTTGCCAAACCAGCCCATTCTTTCATAACTTCCCGTCCCGCAGGTTACCGGACCTGTAAAGGGAAGGTTACTTACAGTACCTACTTCCCGGCGCTGGCTCCCCGCCCCTTCTCCTCCCGGCCTTTGATGCTGTGCTGGGCTCCCTCACTGTAAACATCCGGTTTGACTTGACGCAGCCAATGACTGGCCGTGGTGGAGGCCAGATTCCCTTGCGCCATGTGACCATTTGTCATGACGTAAGGGGAGCCGCTCACCACTGCAGCCAGTGATTGGCTGCGTCGATGTCTAACCGGATGTTGACATTGAGGGAGTCCAGCGGAGCATCGCAGATCTGAAAAAGAAGGAGCGGAGAGGAGGTTTCGGGAAACGGTTACGTAATCTTCCCTTTACAGGTCTGGTAAAGTTTGTGTTAGGGTTTGCACAAACCCTTTAAATGAGTCAGAATGGCAAAAAGAAAAAACTAAAATAGTCATACCTCCACCGAACCTTCAGCACTCCCATTTCAATGCCTCCCAGGTCCCCATTGAGTCCACACAACACACAGGAAATACCTACACAGCCAATCACCATCCACGGCAGTGAACCGCCGTCTGTGGAAGCAGAGATAGGCGGAGAACTGGGGAACATTGGTTAATACAACCGCTTTTACATTATTATGCTACTTTGAGCATTTATAACATTGAAATATTGGTCAAAAAATCCCTTTAAAGAATGGAGAAGTTCCATATGGTTGACTAGCAGAGGTGAACATGGAGGAACTCCAATCCGACCACAGAAAAGTAAGGAGGTAGACAGTTATCTCCAGAGACACAAGATGTCCACATCATGGAAAGATAAGGGGAGATGCTGTAAATCAGGTCTGTAAATCAGGTACCTGCCTCAGGCACACCACTTGAAGGTTGGGGGGCAGATTGGTTTTGGCTATGACCTCTCATTGTCATTCTACTTACTTTGACTGGATTCCCTCTGTTCCATAAGGTTGTAGAAGATACTGATGGACAATCTTATCCCTCAATGTTCCGGCCAGCTTGATTTTTTTTCTTGACCGATGTAGGTTGATGATGTACAAGGTGATTGATCCTCGCACATAATTATGGCTGGGATAAAAAAATAAAAAAAACAGAAAAACACTTATGTCATGATACAACATATAAGTGGAAAACAAATTAGAGAATGTTTCATTTAAAGGAATCTTGAAGGAATGCTAAATCTAGGAATGAATGATGGAAGCAGGATATACACTTGCCCATACCATTTGTTGCAGGAACCTGCAGAAATTCCTGCAGACTAACAACCTTGTCAAAGTTTAGCAGAGACATAGGGAATAACTTCCTCCAGTTCTCTTCCACGTTTGGCTGGCAGAAGGGGTGGGGCTTAGGCCAGGGGCATGGCTTACCATCTTACCATAGGAACTCTGATTCCAATTGCAGGCAGAGCTCCTTGGGTAGCCATTTGTAAGGAGGAAGGCAAAATCTCTGATCTTCTGGACACATATAGAAAAAAATTATTTTATTTAATTTGATTACAATACGATATTGAATAGGATATTAACCCTTTGTGACCTCTGACATAATAATACATCAGAGGGACGCAAGAGATGTATGGAGCAGAGTAATCAGCTGATCCCACTCCATACAGCCGGCACCTGGCAACAATGACTGAGACCACAGATAACTCCAAGTCCGGTCATTTGAGCAGTTAAATAAAGGGAGGGGCTCCTTCTGTCCTCCGATTGAAGCCCCTGTGGCAAAACTGCGGGACTCCATTAGGTTGCTATGACAGCCTTGTTAAGGCTCCCAGGCTTGTCATAGTGAGCAGCCTGCAAAGCCGTGCTCATGGCACAGTGTGACAGGCAGCCTGTAAAAATCCCACAGACTATGGTACAAATGATCAGAGGCTGACATATTCACATCCCCAAGGGGCCTAAAAATTACTGTGAAAAACCTAAAAAAATTGTTAACATTTTTTTAATCAATTAATAAAAATTCAAATGAGCCACTTATACTAATTTTATATAAAAAAAATAAAAAAAATAAAACAATAAACATCATTGGTATTACTAAATCTGGAAAAGCCTGAACTATTAAGATATAGAAATGTTTTTGCTGTGCGGTGAATGCTGTAATAGAGAAAAAAAAAAAACGCATTTTTTTGTCACCTTGACCCTCCCCAAAAAAGCAACACGTGATCAAAAAGGCCATATGTAACACAATAAAAATTAGAGCTCATCCCCCAAAAAAACAAACCCTCACATTTCCTTAGACGAAAACATAGTTATGGGCATCAGAATATGACGAAAGGACCCGCAGGATAAGCCTTCATGTCATTTTTAGCATTAGCATATCATTTTTTCCCCATTTTTCAACACAAGGCACTGTGAATTAAATGGTGCCATGAAAAATACAACTTGTCCTGCAAAAAAAAAACCTCTTATAAGGCTGTGCAAATGGAAAAGTAAAAATGTTATGGCTGTTAGAAGCCAAGGAGGAAAAAAATAAACACCTTTTTTATGATTGCATTTTACTCATTTTGGGCTTAAAATAATTTTTTCAATGTAGTCATTTAAGAAAAATATCCAGTAACTTTGACTTAGAGGGTTAACTTCTGCCTAGCTGTGAAAATCGTACTTTCACTTGCACTTTGTGTCGGTCATCTAATAACCCTTACCTATAAATTACTAATAGCTCTGAAACACTTATTTAGGCCGCAGTCTTATCAGTAAGATCAGAATTGAGCTATAATGAGGGTTTGTAAGGTCAGAGATGAGAGTTAAGGAACACAGTAAAAATACAGCGCCTGCTACTAGAGAATTTCAAGACTGTACAGAGAAAGGGGCTCAACATTTTTAATAAAGACTAATTGAAAAAATTATTTTAGTTCAAAATGAGTACAATTAAATAATAAAAAAATTCCCCCAAAGACTTTAAAGGGTTTCTGTCACCAGAATTAACCCTATTAGACTAGCTGACATTAGTGATGTGCTAATGTCATCTGAACCTAACTAGCCGGCAGTAGGAGACCAACGCTGCCTGGCCCTCTAGTGTAGCAGGGCGTGGCCAGATGTGGGAGAACAGAGCCTCTAGGAGCAGGGGCAACGCCCCCCCCCCCCCCCCCAGCTGCTAGTTAGCATATTATAAAAGTTATAATTCTGGAGTAACAGGGGCAAAGATAAAAGTAGGAATAGTTTAATTGGGTTAATTCTGGTGACAGAATCCCTTTAAGGTTTATTGTTAGCAGAGTTAGGGTTAGAAAACAGCAAACTACAGTAATTACATAGCTTTTATACATTAGATATTGATTTATTTCTGCCTAATAAAAAACAATGACTTTAGTAATATCATCAACTGTGATGTCCAGTAACTTACTTATGATGGCTGGTGCAGTGAGCGTAGATGCGCAGTTTGTCACGTATGACTTTTCCCGGGCGAGGTTTTCTCTGTATACCAGCCACATGCACTGCTAATACTTTTGGACCCACAAGTCTTTTAAAAAGAAGGGACAACCAATAATCCTGAAACACATAAGGCAGGAATATCATGATGGGATAAAGGGCTTAAAGGGGTTGTCCGCTTTTCCTATATTGATGACCTATCTTCAAGACATTGGTGGGGATCCGACTCCCGGGCAAGAAACTGCTGCACTTTGGCGAGCACTGCCTTCTCTTCATAGTTTACCTGCACTTGAATGGAACGGAGCAGTTGTAATCACAATTCACCACTGACTGCAATGTCGATAGCATGAAGGTAGACCATGAAGACAACACAGCGCTCATCGGAGTGCAACAGCTATCAGCGGGGGTGCCAGGAGTCAGAACCTCGGCCATCTGATATTGATGACCTATCCCGAGTATAGGTCATTAATATGGGAAAAGTGGAATAAACTGAATGACAAATGCTAAACATATAACTATACATTATAGCCCCTCATCAGTTCATCAGTGCACCCGCTGTAAAACCTTTACGTCCAACTACGAACAATCTTTACAGTTTATAAATAATCAACATAAAACGTTAAATACCTTTGTAAATACACTTAATTACAATTTTTTTTTTCTGTATTATACTCCGGTTCTTTTTGTAATGTAGTATAGTTTCTCATGAAGATATTCTATATCACGTAATAAGAGATGCAGTGCTACAGATATGCTACCTTACCTTTCCTCTTGGCTGGACAAAAGATATCACAGACTGTCAGCTTTTAAAAAAACAAGATTTCATGATACTCTGTGATGTCTATCCTTTCTGTGTCTACGTGCTGCCACCCATTGGTTGTGTTGTGAATTGCAGCCTGACAAGGCTGGCCTTGTGGAGGGAATGATACTTACCTGAACCCTGCTGGGTTCTGGCTCCTTTGCTGCACCCAGGCCACCGCAGCTGTCAGTTCTCCCCATGATAACATCTAGTTTGACTTGGGTCACGTGGTCGCTGCAGCCAATGACTGGCTACAGCGGTGACATGTCTCCCATGCGGTATATCACTGGTGACCCACATCAAACAGGATGCTGATGCAATGAGACCTTTGAGCTGCAGTGGCACTAGGGGAACAAAGGGGCTCAAGTAAGTATGATCCTGTGGCAGGTGCGGCCATGCTGAGACATCTGCCTGAGAGGTATGAGCGGACATGTCTGGATTTTATTGCTGAAAATATGCAAACAGACAATATGCATACTACTCAGTACATAACTTAGGACCACATGACATTATATACGTATATATACAGTCTTTTGGCTCCACTGGAGATCCTCATTAAGAAGAACGTGCTGGCAATTAGAGATGAGCGAAGTATTGCAAAATTTGACTTGGCTGCTTCTCCGAATTTCACAAAAAAATTTGCTTTGTGATTAAATACTTCATCACGAAGTGCATTTCTTTGTAAGTAGCGGGTGCAATGCAGGGAGCGGTGATTGCGCCGCCCCCATCATTGTACCCCTCAGTTCATAGCTGATCGTGGCATCTGATAAAAATAAATAAAAATAAATCATACTTACCTCAACTATTAGATTGCGAAAGAGTTGGCTGCCACCATCTTGATTGAAGATCTAGTGCAAAATCTTGCGCGTCCCGTGATGACGTCATCACGTCGGCTGGTGTGGTGATGTCACACTTCACCGTGCACGGGATTTTTTGCAAGATCTTCAATCAAGATGGCGGCGGCCGGCTCTTTGTGCTCAAACGGAGAAGGGAAGTATGATAAAGGTGTGCTCATACGGAGGAGGTAAGTATGATTTTTATTATTTTTTTACTTTTTACCGCCATTCAGGGGAAAATCGATTCGCTACCACAAAGCACGAAAAAATTCGACTTTGCGGCGAATCGACTTTGATTCGTAGACTTTGATTTGCTCAACACTACTGGCAATGTCACTGATCCGGATGGCTCTTTTGTTTCTAAGCGATATACAAAAATACAAATTCTATGGGCCCATAGTGTACGTTTGTGCACCACCGATTATGTGAGAAAAATGATCATTGAGTGCACCATCACATTCTGTACAATGGAAGTATTTCCTTCTAGACGTACTGCCCCGAGGGGAAGCTAGAATGTCGCTCGGAGGTACCATATGGAATGCACAATGAGTCTGTACCGCACAGTTATAGTGTAGTCTGTGCACAGCCATACGGGTCTTTGCACACAGTAGTGCAATGTGCACACACTCAACTCCTCACCCTATAGGGGTAATACTGGGGTAATGTATTTTATGTTTTGCTCTTTTCGTCGGTTCTATAGACGGCCTCATTATATGTCAGTGATGCACCGTACACTGGGGGATATCACGGGCTTGTCTGATGCAGTTCATCGCTGGAGCTGGCTGCGGGAACAATGTTTGTCGTAAAGCTATTAATAGTGGTTGGAGCTCTGGAACCTGGATCACATTAGTGACTAATGAGTAGCTGTTGTCTGATTGTTCTTTTTATTGCAGCAAGTGCAGGAGAAACAGCTGGCTAGGAGGAATACTATGTGAGTCATTAATGTAATTCAGCACCATTTCCTGGTGCTTATTCTCATTCTCTGGCGTTAATATGCTCATGATTATTTATCCCTGGGAACATGCTCATTACACATTAGGTTTTCACAGCTTACTATATATCGAAGCACAGTCTCTATAGAGGTGTATTGCAGGGGTACTAAACTGGAGGAGAAGCGGGGACAGCTGTCTAGATCCCAGTGCTGTCACCATACATGCATTGGAGCAATGTCTCCTCCAACTGCTTTTGGCACACTCCCCTTTCCCATAAAGCCACGCCTCTTGTGGTAAGTCACACCCCTTCTCACGAGCCCCAAAAGGTGGTGTAATGCATGTACGCCATGTTTTTTTTTTGCTGCAAATTCAGCCTGTCAAAGACTTGTATAGAGTTTCAATACAAGTCTATGGGAATTACTAAGACTTTTTTTTCCAGACATAAACAAGTCTTCAGATGTAAACAATAGAGCTCCACTACACAGTCAAATTGTTAGTGTGTCTGATTTTTCCCTCCAAATCTTTGCATAGTCCCTTAATGTGGAACATTTTTAATTTGTCAGTACATAAATAGAAACTCCTAAAGTC